>NC_088931.1:35727500-35742500 GCF_038396675.1 Hydra vulgaris | reverse complement strand
AGTTTCTGAGTTTTACTATTTTGAAATTAATAATCAGAAAAATTATTTAAAGCGTAATATACAATTCTTATGCTTTGTTAGACATTAAATCTGAGCTGAAGGTTTATTTTTTCTTTACAGGCGTTAAAAAGATTTTGAAGACACTTTTCAGTAAAACGTTGTGACTAACTGACAATCCCATTCCTTCTTCTAGTGTTTACATTCATATTGCCTGCTACAATCATCTTTATACTGCTCCATAAATTGTATTCCTTGAGAATACCTGTTATGCCTTTAAAAACAGTATCTTCTTTTACGTCTGGTAGATCTTGTACTTGTAACTTAACTTGTCTTTATTCTTCAACACAAACACTTGATGTTCTTGGTGACTGCACTTGATATTCTTGGTGACTGCAGTTTGATGGTAAACATGTTTACCATCAAACTGCAGTGACCAGCTTTCTAATGTGTTTTTTCTTCATTTCTTTTTTAAGTTTAACAACTTTTTATTAGCTGATCTAAATATATCAGACAGTGAAGATGTCTGAATGTTGATCCAATCTTGAGATAATTGTTGACAAATGGTTGCTACTTTGCTGGTTGATAATTTTAAAGACGTTACTAATTTGGTTGCAGCTTTGATTTTGCTGTAGTTCTTGCTGGTCGACTCTTCTTCAGACTCTTTATATTCAGCCTCAGACACAAATTCAGAAGTTGGCGTAGTTGTCTTTACTGTTGTTGAAGTAAGCTTCAAGGACAATTTTTTACTTTTGAGTAGATGGATAGTTTTTGAACCAGTAGCATTCCCAGTTGTATACCTGACCAGTCCCATGCTTCCAACCTGTGTTTTAAATTTCTGAATCTTTTTTTGTGATGTTAAAAACTTCATTTAATTGATCTAATTTTCTTTGTTTTACATAGTAGGTCTGATAGTTTTGTTTTACTTATTATGTCTAATAGTTTGTTTTACATAGTACACCTGATAAATGTAGAAAATTTAATGACTTTTGTCATAAACTAGTTATTTCTTTCTCAATTTGCTTTATTTGTTCTCGTCTCCTTTTGATAGATTCTCCCAGCAACAGATAGCAACCAACAATTTGGATTTTAAGTGATATCCTGCTCTTATCTTCCAGCGATTGAATCTCTAATGGAACAGTTTCCTATGTTATATTTTTTGTCGTTAAAAGCTTTCGAATACCCAGAGTTATATGAAGGCAAACTCATCTTAATAATATCAATAAGATATTGTAAAGACAAGACAATACTGAACATTCGATTTTAGAAAATAAAATTTTTTTTGAAAGTTTTAGGACTTTTTAGGATATCAGCAATCAAAATATAATTAATTTCTTCCACTTTAAAAAGCATCTAGATGTAGTAAGCTTTCTTTAAAACTTCCACTTCCACTTTAAAAAGCATCTTCCACTTTAAAAAGCATCTAGAAGTATTAAAACATACTACTTTTTCTTTTTTAAAAAAATTAAGAAAAAATTGCAGTAGGTTATAAACGGAAAGAACTTTTAAATCTTAAAAAGAAGACTAAATTACATTAAATTATATTAAAAAGAAGAATAAATTAAATTAAGCTGGTGGCATGAGGATTTCGACAGATTTTGGATCAACATGTTATTGTGAGGAGATATTAACCAACATGGACAACAGTAAAAGTAACTTGAGAGACTCTCTTAAGGATATTAGCCTAAAGTTGTCTTAAACTTAAGACCTCCATTTAGGACCCTGTTGTAAAACAAATCTGCAAATCACTTCACTCACAAAAATACCACTTACCTTTTTGTTTATTTTTATTATTTTTTTGCTTTCATTATTTATTTGTTTATTTACTTTTATATGTAAAAATAAGTATATAAGACATTTAAATATAATTGAATATTAAAATAATAAGTTGTTGGTAATAATCTTCTTCTTTACAATAGTAACAGTTCATTAATTTTCAGTTATTTACAACAGTACCAGTTTATTAATATTCAGCTATTTACAATAGTCAAAGTGGTCAGTTTTTTACACTAGTATCTTTGTGGCTCTTGATAAGTTGCAGACAACTGCGCTAGTCAAATGAAAAACCATCCTCTACTCTTCACTGCTGCCCAGTGATATTTTAAAATGTAAAAGAAAAATGGTTCACAAGAGTATAACTACTTAAATATAAAAATTCTTAAAGTAATTTAAGGATATAATTACTTTAAAAGTAATTTGAAACCTATAATAACTCAAAATTTTTTTTTTTTTAATCGTGCTAACATCAAATACCTAAAAGTTATGTCTAAAAACACTAACGCTCCTCACACCAAATTATAATAGGATATTCAGGGTGTCTGCATCTGCCAAAGAAATAGTTTTTTAAAAAACGATTTACACTATGAAAAGAGTTGTTGACAAAAGCTTCAATGTGAAATCTATACAAAAAAAAAGGAGTAATGACTTTTTATTCATTAAATGTTGATCTGCTGTGTTTGTGTCAGCATACGCTGATCTGCTTTTTATTCATTAAATGTTGATCTGCTGTGTTTGTGTCAGCAAATGTTGATCTGCTATGTTTGTGTCAGCAAATGTTGATCTGCATTTTATTCATTAAATGTTAATCTCTGCTTACTATGCATTGTTTGGATAATTATTGATATAGTTTATCCTTCACAATTATAAATTGGAACATTGTTCTTACTAATAATGTACCTGGCAAGTAAAACACTGATGTTAGAAATTTGTTGACAGGAACCTGTTCTATTTCAAGTCATTTTCATAAAAAGTCAAACTACTTATTTTTTCTGGTTACCAAGGAATAAAAGTGTTTTTTTTGCTGGTTACCAATAAATAGAAATGTTTGTTTTTTTGGTGGTTACCAAAGAATAGACATGAAATTTTTTTTTGCTGGTTACCAAGAAATAAAAATGTTTGTTTTTTTGATGGTTACCAGGGAATTGAAATGTTTTATTTTTCTTTCTGGTTACCAAGGAATAGAAATGTTATTTTTTTTTTGCTGTTTACCAAGAAATAGAAATGTTTTTTTTGCTGGTTACCAAGATAGGCTGACCAGCAAAAAGCTACTTAAAAATTCCAGGACATTTCCTGGACTTTTCAAGGTTAATTTACAATAAGGATACAAACCATGTTTTGAACCATTTCATTTGGAGACAAAGATGAAGCATTCCTCACTAAAGAATGCTACATTCTTTCTTAAATTCTAATTTCTCTTCTGGTTTACAATGAAGACAACATAGCATCTGTTTCAGTGCTGTTCACATGTCAATTTGGTCTACTTCTAGTTGGTATTGATTTCTATACTTCAATCTTTGTTAAACTAATGCAGCATCTTTTAAAATTTTTGGTTTGAGAATCATTTTCATCAAACTTTGCAACAAATTTTCTAAACTGTTTGATAAAAATGCCACCACAGGTCTGTCTGATTAAAATAGAACTAGGAATCCTTTCAATTTTTTAGCAATGCCTATAAAAACCGCATTCGTAAAGGTACAAACATGTCAAGATAATGATCTAAAAGAGCTTCATAGATCTTATTTTTGAGACATCTGCTGTTGCACATTGATTCCAAATATTTTATAATTTTAACCATGTTCGGCCATACAACAATTCCTCTAGAAGCAACAGATAAGACAACAATTCTTCTAGAAGCCACAGACCTGTATGGATAAATATAAATATGTATATATATATATATATATATATATATATATATATATATATATATATATATATATATATATATATATATATATATGTATGCATTAAAATATATATATATATACATATATATATATATGACAAAACAAAAATTGGTGATGCTTTGACATCAGAAAAAAGATGGTCACGATAGTATGGTACTAATCCAAAATTAATAAGGTAACCACATTTTGTTTTGTGCAATGCAAACTTTGATGCTATTGTGCTGTCAGAGAATATGAATTTGAATATTTCATTTAAATTTAAACACGATCTTGAAGAAAAATGTGATATTACAACATTCAAGGCCCATATTATTTCTGCCTTGGTAACCAGACCTGGAGATGGAAGATCTTCAATAGTAGGCTGTGCTGATTTATATATATATATATATATATATATTTTTTGAACTAGGAGAACTTTTATGTAAATTAATGATAGCTGCTTTGCTAGCAGATGACTTTTTATAGTAAAATCTAAGAATAAAAAATTTAAAAATAAAGTTAAAACTATCCTGTAAAGAACACAGCCAATCAATTTGAAATAAACTCTGACTTAAAAATCCCCTGCCTTGGGGCTCTTGGTTGAGTAATGGCTAGAGATGATGTCTCAATAAAAATACTGATCATGGGCAGCTGTTAACTATTCTATTATGTGCTTCTGCTTAGCACCTCTTTACTCTATCACCTTTCTAATTGTTCTCCTTCTTTCCAAGATCGCACTCTTCTAGATTTTATTTCTGATCAAATTGACCATGACCTCTCTTTTTACCCCTCTGCTAATATTGTTGTTATTGGTGACTTTAATGCTCATCACACTAAATGGCTTGGCTCTAACGCCACTGACCCTGATGACACTAAAGCCTATAATTTCTGCATTTCTCAATCCATTACTCAGATAGTTTACTTTTGTGACTCGTTTTCCTGACAACCCTAACCATTTACCTTCTTTCCTTGATTTATATCTGGTCTCTGATTCTAACTTGTGTTCAGTTTCTCCTTTTTCTCCTTTAGGTGGTTCTGATCATGCAATGATCTCTTTAAATCTTTTATCTTGTACTTCCTTTATGGACTCACCCTATCATTGCACTACTTACTACTACCCTAAAGCTGACTGGGATTCTTTTTGTGATTTTCTTCGTGACGGTCCTTAGGTGATATCTTTTTCTTTTCAGCTGAAAAATGCACCTCCTACATAACCTCCTGAATTCAAGCAGGAATGGAAGTTTTTATTCCTTTTCATCGGTTCCCAGTCAAACTTTTATTCTATCCCATGGTTTTCACGCTCTTGTGCAGTTGCTATATTTAATCATTTTTTTTATCTTTTTCACAAGGACAACTCTCCTGAGAACAAGCAGCTATTTATTTTCGCAAGAAATCAATGTAAAAAAGTGTTGTCAGATGCTAAGCTCCATTATTCTCAGTTCACTAAATCTGACTGTATTAATAGAAAATGGTTAACCTTTACATTGTTTTAAGTAAAATGAAAATATAAAAAAATGATATCGTGTTTTTCATATTCTATTCAAGATTTTTTGTTATAATAATTTTTAGCTAGAAGCTTATATTATGTATAATATAAGCTTCTAGCTAAAAACTTATTATACTCAAAGACTTGCAAAAGTTAGCCATACAAATAAACATTTGTATGGCTAACTTTTGCAAGTCTTTGAGTATAATAAGTAAATTTAATAGTTGAGTAACTGTAAGTTACTTTAGTAACCTAACTGGTTGTTTTGATTTGGTTTAAAGGTAAATTTACTGTGATGTACTTTATCCATTCAGAAAATCAAACTAAATTTAACTTTAAAATGTTATTGGCTTCCACGCAGAGATTTAAAGTAATTGAAATTCAAAAACACTTTATTTTGAATAGAAATCTCCACGCAAGAGTGAAAATGATCTTACTTCTATTCAAAAGATAAAAGAAAAAGATGGCCCTTAATAAAAAAATTAGACAAAAACATTTCTTTTAAGAAAGCCTAAAAACAATGCTAAATTAGTAAAGAAAAAAAAGAAAAAAAAATTTGCAAAAAGGTGTGAAAAGCAATTGCTATTTGCAATCGCAATATGTTTAATTCGAGCCCTGAGAGACTTTTGGAAAATCTTCAACAGTTTCGATAACAAAGGAAGGTCTAACATTCCATCTCTCATTCATGGGACTGATCTTATTACCTTTCACAAGGATAAGACAGAACTATTTGCAAAGAACTTTTCTTTTAATTTGATTCTTAAATCTTATGGCCATTCTCTTCTTTCCATTCCGATTAAACAGGTTAACCTATAGTTAGACATTCAAATCACTCCAACTTCTGTTACTTAAGTCATATCTTAATTAAGCTTTTCTATGGGTTATGGTCCAGACAACATTCCTGTCATAGTTTTACTAACTGCTGTGACTGAGAGATTTTATTGTGCATTAGATGGAGGTAGAGAATCTAGAGCTATTTTTCTTGAAATATCTAAGGCTTTCAACAAAGTTTGGCATGCTGGTCTTCCTCATAAGCTTGTTTCATATGGTGTAATCTGGGTAAGTTTTTGAGATTATCGAATCGTTTCTTTCTAACTGCTTTATAAAAGTCATCCTCGAACGCAACACACTTCTTTATTTCCAGTAACTTCTGGGGTACCTCAGGGTTCTATCTTTGGTTCTATTTTATTTCTTATATACATTGATGACTTCTTTAACAGATTGAGGCTCACAGTAACAACTCACTTCTGTAACAGATTGGGGCTCACAGCGGCTTGTAAATTTTAACTCCAACAAAACTCAGTTATTTACTGCAAACAACAATCACAGTACTGTCGACATTCCTATATTAATGAATGGCAACCATCTCACTGAGTCCTCTTCTAAGCGTCTTCTTGGATTATCGTTTACTACTAACTTTCATGGAAACCATATATTATCATGCTCACCATATTCTCTCTCCTGATTCCATTCTCTACCTCTAGAAATCTCTTATTCCTCCCTGTATGGAATACTGTTGTCATATCTGGGCTGGTTCTTCTAATGATGCTCCTTCTCTTTGAGACAAGGTCCAAAAGCACATTGTAAACATAGTTGGACCCCACTATCTATTAAGCTTGAGCCTTTTTCCCATTGTCTTAAAGTTGTATCTCTTTCTCTTTTCTACAAATACTATCATGATCGCTGCTCAAAGGAGCTATGGTCTCTAGTTCCATCAACTAAAACTCATTCTTGCTTGACTTGTCATTCAGCAAAGTCTCATTCATTTACTGTATCTGTTTATGCATGCTCTAAAAACTTTTATTTGTCTAGTTTTTTTTCCCCGCACTTTAACTCTTTGGAACTCTCTCCCATCTTCATGTTTTTTTGACTCATACAACCTTCAACTTTTTTTTCTATTATATTTTTCTAGTAACTTCCAACTTAATTGTGGTTGCTTGCAACCTTGTTGGGAGTGAATCAGAATTAAAAATATTTATGTATATATATATTATATTATGTATATATATTATAATACTAATAGTAACAGTTAAAAAAGATTTTTTTGCATTTCAGAAAATACATAAATAATAAATTCAAGAGAAATCTACACTATTAACTATATTTCTGTAAAAGATAATAAATATTGATATGATAATAAAATATTGAACTAATTCATAAAAAAAGTTCTAGGATTTCCAGAATTAAAATAAAAGATTTCCAGGATTTAGTGATAAACAAACTTATTTTTAGTATCAACTTGTTTTTTCAACAGTTTTGTTTAATGAGATAGAGATTACTGATTGTAGTTTACAATGTTACCAATTGAACATTGAAAAAATACCTTAAAAATAAGCAACTTTAAAAACTAATAAATTACTTTGTCATCAACAAATACAAACTTTGACCCCTTGCAGGCCTAATGATATCAAATGATATAATTTTTTTTATCAAAACATAGCTCTAGTAGTAATTGTTTTACCATATGAAAACGGTTGTCACAACTCTTATGATACATTCACAATTACAATCTTTCATGGTACCCATGTATCATGGTGCCATGATACATGGTCACTCTCCCTATGTTTATAACAAACAAATATGATTACCTATATTACTTAAGCACAATAAAGTATTAACATGATCATCATTGTAATAACTTTTAAGAAACCTACCTCAAGGGGAGGACAGGCTTTTTCTGAACCAATCAGCTCAGCACCGTAGATGCACAGCTTTGTACCAACATCAATTTTGCCTTGTTCTACAAACTTTGAGAGTTGATAGTCCAAAGATGCCTTAATTTCATACCAGCCATCTGTAACCCAGATAAACTAGAAAGTTATGAAGCATAAAAAAGTGAATGTGTTAGTAATTTAATTTGATTAGATTTTTATTTGATAATGGTTTATTTTCTTTCACATACACAAAAAAACAAATAACCTATAATTAGAATGTCAGATTCATTCATTCATCAGTTCTTTCATTCAGACATTCATTCAGACATTCATCAGTTCATTCATTAAACATTCATTCAGATATGCATGAATTTTAATACTTAGAAATGCATGAAATTTAAATTATGTAAAACATAATATTAAAATAAAATGTAAAATATATTATTTTGATGAACTTTCTGATTGTTATAGATTATTGGCAAACAATCAATTTAAAACTTTTTGATCAAACGATCATTAAATTAAACTACTTTAAATTAATGAACATTTTTTTTTATTACTTTAAACGGTGTTTAAGTAATAAAGAAAAATGATTTTAACCACAATATTTTTAAATATATTTACTTTTCCATCTTCTGATGTTTGATCATCTGGTCCACAGGAACTGACACAGAGTATGATTCTTCTAGACGAAACATCATCTCGCTCACAAATGCATTTCAAACAAGAGCTATTAATAAATTCATTATGAAAATTTACAAATGCAAGGTATTATCATACAAATGCAACCTATTATCATAAAAGTGTATTGAGTCAACATATTATTCCCTATTATACATAATTTAAACAAACTACCTTCATACCTGATCTAAAAAAGCTATATTATATATGTAAAAAGCTTTTATAAAAATAATACCGTTCTGAAAATTCAACTTCTTTGTCATATCTGTATTTCAATTGATACATAACATTTGAAGGGGTTAAACACCTAAATTACAAAAATTAGGAATAGTCAATGGTCACTAATATTTCTGTTAAAAAATAAATCAAGTAAATTAGTAAAAACATTATTGAAATATCATACTTTATATTTACTTTGAAACAATAAAAATTTAATAACATCCTATTGAGAACAGGCGAAACTTTGTGAAATACATTACAAAAGACATGAACAGGTGTTCAACATATGAAAAAGACATGAATGGATGTTCAACATATAAAAAAGACATGAATGGGTGTTTAACATATGAAAAAGACATGAATGGGTGTTTAACATATGAAAAAGACATGAATGGGTGTTCAACCTATGAAGAAAAAAAAAAGGAAGCTATAATACAGATAAAAGAGGATCTGGGAACCCACATTTTCTTTTTTCATTGAATAACTAAATTTTTATTAGATTAAATATTTTAATCTATATTTATATGTATTTAGGGTAGCCAACTCTAACAGATCTGAGAGTTCTTTTGAAAAGTCCACTTTGTGAAAAAAAAAAAAAATAGAATGAGCAGATGAATATGGTAAAGGATCTAAAACCATGAGGCACAACTTTTGATGTCTGAAAAAAGTGTTAACATAAAAATACATAAAACTTCTTGCAATAACCTTGATTGGTGTATCATCATAGCTGCGATGAAATGAAAGTTATGAAACCATGAGACAACAAACTTGTAAAAAAGGTGATATTGTTTGCTCTAGAAATAGATTGCAAATTGCCCCACTATGAAATCCCCCTACCTTTTTACTGTGAAATTAACAGCTACTATTTGATTGACCATTTTATCTTTTAATAAAATTTTTGATTCAAAAAAAATAATTTTCTCTTATAAAATTTACTAAATGAGTTTGAGATTTATAAATGTTCTTTAAACTATTAATTATTTAAACAAAATATACAACTGACAATCCAGCATTTTGCTCAGGATACATTCTTTCATAACTTGCTAACTTCCAAACAATCCATTTATAGTGATTTTCTATCCAAGTACTGTTAATTAGATTTTTATCAACACTGGAGCAATTCAGTAATGCTCTAAATAAAAAGAAATGTCTTTAAAACAGCCTAAATGAATTAAATTAAAATAATCATTTATTAAAACTAAAATTTCTTCAATTACAAAAAACTGCAAAAAAAAATTCAAAGAGTCTGTGTTTATGGTAACCGACCAAACATTATACAATCGATTTCCTTTACAGAAATCAACTATGAGTAAATAACAAAAAAGTAGTTTTAACACCATATTGGCACTATGGCACCACTACGGCACCATTGAAAACTTCAAAGTTCAAAGCAGTACAAAGTTCAAAGTTCAAAAAAAAATACAACACTAAATTTTCACTTGAATTAAGCATGTTTTACTTGAGTCTTTTTAAAACCCACTGTTTTACATAAAAAGCATTTTACACATTTATCAAGCAAATTTAAACCAATTTTAAATTTTATAAGATTCTATAACTCTGAAATAGGCAAACAACTTATCACTTTCTGCACCCCCTCACTGATTTTTTGAAAAGCATATATATATATATATATATATATATATATATATATATATATATATATATAACTATATATATATGTATAACTTTGGTTTACTATTAGAACGTGCCCTATTTTTTTGAAGGCTAATTTGGGTCATCATACTTTTAAAAATTTTAAATTATGATGAGACATCAAAAATATCAAGACACCATATTTTGAAAAATGATGCCTTGCTGAGAGAATCAGAGTTGTTTTGAACAGAAAAATGACTAAAATATGAGTAATTAACAGGGAAATGATATAATAAAAAGACAATTTTTTTTTGTAAAATTTTTAATAAACTCTACAAATATTCTGTGAATTTTAAGAAAATTTCATATTCGTTCAAAAAAGTTATAAAAGTGACCACATAAAGTGAGTTTTTGTGAAGGTTTTTGAAGGTTGTGAAGGTTTGTGAAAGTAAATATTTTTACAAAAATATTTTTATCATATTTTAGACAAAGAATGTGTATCATATTTTCCTAATTTTGTAAAATTTGATTAAATAAGGAAAAATTATTTGTGTGAAGAATTTTATGGGGAATCTAAATGTGCAAAGAAAATTAAAAAAAGGATGTCTTGCTGGGGGAATGCTTAGTTTTGAATAGAAAAATAACTAAAATAAAAATGGAGGATCAAAGAGGGGAATTTATAACTTAACAAACTTTTCTTTGAAAATTTTTTTGATAAACTTAATATTTATGTTGAGTTATAAAAAAATAGTCTACTTGGTAAAAAAAGTCACAAAAATCAACACATAAAAAGAGATTTTGTGAAGGTTGTTTTTAGAAAAATTTTAAAATCAATCTTCAATAAAACTCACATTTAAATTTTAAAAGTTATTAATTCTTCTCTTTGATTATTCATATTTAGTTAATTGCCCATTTAAAACTAAAAGCTTTTAATTTTTTTAAAATTTTCTTTGCAGACTCAGAATTTCACATAAAATTTTTACAAAAATAAACTCTCCCTATTTTTAAAATTGACAAAAATAGGAATTAAACAAAATAAAATTTGACAAAAACATGACATTCTCTGTCAAATATAAATTTTTTTTTTTAATTATTTTATTATATAACTTTTAGTTAACTATCATTTTTAAAATTACTAACTGTTTAAATTCATTTACAGTGATCATCATTTCTTCATTAAAATGTAATTTCACACCATCACCAACAATTGCTTGCTTGGATTGTAACACAGACTCACTAAAATAATATCCAGCATAAAACTGAAACATCAATGCATTTGAAGGATTGAGATTAATCAGTTGATCTTTAATTCCAAAAGAATGTAACTGTCAAAATGAATATATTTTTTATATAAATTTTTTTTAATATTAAATATTAAATTACATTATGAAAGTATGTGTAGGTGTCGGCTTACAAAAAAATTAATCTTGCAATAATATTGCAATAATAACAATTAATCTATAAATATAAAATTGAAAATGCAAAGTAATTTAACTTACTTCTTCTCTTAAGAACTTACGAGGTAGGCGAAGTAGGCAATAGTTGACAAACACTCCCAACAATTTACAATTTTTTTTAGATTGATAAAGCTTTCCAATTTGCTTCTGATAAATAGGGTCAATTTCAACCTTAAAAGATATATGTGTGTATTTAACATCAATGGTTTAACTAATGGTTTGGTCGAGTTTCCATAATGTAATTGCCTCATTTAAATATGACATCATGGAAGAGCTTAAGCAATTTTTTATTACAGGATATATATATACATATGTGTGTGTATATATATATATATACATATATATATATATACACACACACACACACATATATATACATATACACACACACACACACACACACACACACACACACACACACACCCACACACCCCCACACACACACCCACACCCAGATATATATATATATATATATATATATATATATATAAATATATATATATATATATATCTATGCGGCATTAGACACACACTTATGACAACATATTAAAGAGGTAGCTGCGGGGGTTTCAGTACATACATCAACTATATTGTTACCTACTGCCAGTAGAAGTGCTGCTATATTGACTGAGGGTTTGGCAAGGGGTAGCAACATTTCTGGTAATCAACTTAAATTCTAAGCATTCCTTATGTGGTTTGACAATGCACACTAAAAGCATTTACAGGTAATACTCAAATATTTTACAGCTTTTAATTGAATCAGCTTTATTGAGAGGTACCACTGTGTTCAAAAAACCTTAAAACCAGCTGGCCTAAGAACCATTAAACTTTAATGGTTTTAAGTCTGTAAACTAATGTGACTTACTGAAACAAGTAATATTAGTAAGTTAATCTTTTTCATTGCGTATACATTGAGTATGCGATTACACATGGCAATATTGAAAAGAAATTTGACGAGTGATTTTTTTTTATCAAAGTATAGTATTAAAAAAAATGAATAGCATTTAGCTGCTTGAGCAATTTCTATTAAATTCCTTATTTATTTTGTTTTGTTTTTTAATTATTGAATTAAATCAAAATAAATTAAAAAGGCTTACTGAATCCTTTCAATATAACAGGTGCTAATGCTTGATTGAATTATTGATAATAATTAAAAAATATTTGCATATATTCAAATTCTGTGTATGGTATTATTAATTGATATATATTTTTAATTTATATATATATATATATATATATATATATATATATATATATATATATATATATATATATATATATATATATATATATATGCATATATATATATATATATGCATATGTGTATATATATATATATATATATATATATATATATATATATATATATATATATATATATATATATATATATATATATATATATATATATATATGTATATATATATATATATATATACACATACACACACACAAACATTTATTTTTTAAAGGTTTATTTACATGTTGTTTTATATAAGCAAATATAAATTAAAAGCCCCAGTTCTGAGAGTACTTAGTAATTGCTTATAATTATTACTTAATTTAACGCTGCTGCTATTACCCATTCATGCGCCTTTGATAGGAGTTTTTACTATGCTTGGCCTTTTAATATTTCTTTTTATATTTTTGACCATGCAATGAGGTATTCTTAAATCTTTATAATCTGTTAATATCTGCTTAATCAGTAATAAGATCGAAAACTTTGCTTCATCAACTTAATTAGTAATAAAATTGAAAACTTTTTAATTTGATGACTTCTGTAGTAAAGGATAAACCTTATGTTATTTTTAAATGAATATAGTAACTTTTAAAGTCAGGTAATTTATTTAATTCATGCATTTTAATACTAACACAATTCAACTCCTTTGACAATTGTATTTAAAGTATATTAATCTGTTATTTTTTATTTTGAAAAATTAGAAGATGATGATGACTCTAGAAAACGATGTTGTTTTCAAAAGGTCAAACCCTTAATAAATTTATTGTTTATTTCTAAAACCCTTGCATCTTACATGGCCAACTCTATTGTATGTTAAAGAACAAGATAGTTTTTAAGAAATTTTGCTTTTGAAGAAATTAAAGAAAATCTTTTATAATATAAAAAACCAGGTTGTTTGATCGTTAGTTTTTTTAAAGTTGTTAAACTTTTATTACAAGGTATGACATTAAACAAATAAGGTTGTATTTTATAAATGTTTCTAATTTGTATATTTTTCTTAATTTATATATTTAGTTATATTTATGTGTTATTTATTATGTGTTTTTATGTGTTAAGGTTATATGGGTTTATATTTTGTAAGTGTTTAAATACCTTTTATATATGAAGTGTTTTTATGTTTGTGATGTGTTATAATTTTATGTGTTTATAGTTTGTAAGTGGTTATTATGTTGTTTGCATGTTTTCAAATTGTTGTGACTTGGCTTAGTTTACAGCAAGATTGTTGACCTTGCTAGCCAAGTGGTGTACTTTGTTATAATGTTATTTGGCTTTGTTGAGAATAAGTATGTTGTCCATGCCAGTAAAGTTGTGTACTGTCATGATAAAACATAAAAATTAAATCTGTTTGTAGTTAGTGTAAATGTGTTGAAAAAATGTTGTTGAAAGAATGTGTTTAAAAGAAATGTTAAAAAGGTATATAGATTTTTTATATCTATAATTTTTAATATACTTTTAATTTTATGTAAATTTTATTGAAAAGATATATACTTCACTAAATATTTATATACTGTTGCTTTTTAAGTAATCTTTGTTGAAAAGATATTTACTCTGATCCAACTTTGTTAACAATTTGCATTTTGTTAATTTAAAAAAAAATATGTTTAAAAGATATATACTCTGTTCTTTTGTAACAATTTATGCTTTTGATGATAAGTAAATTTTGATAAAAAACGGGCTTTCTATTTATTAACAGCTCCTCCCCATTTAAAAATTAATAATCTTCTATTTCCTTCATTAAATATGTTTAATTTGAATTTGTTATTTTTTAATAAAGGTAAGTATACAAAGTGTTATAACATAAGTTTTGGTAACTTTCGTTAAATTTTTAGGATTTTTTGCATAAAGAATGTTTTCTCCAAAATAATATTTTAATGTTATACATACATACATATACATACATACATACATACATACATACATACATACATACATACATACATACATACATACATACATACATACATACATAAATACATACATGCATAAATACATACATGAATAATACACA
>NC_088931.1:35702500-35722500 GCF_038396675.1 Hydra vulgaris | reverse complement strand
GAATAAAATATTGCAAAAAGTCATTATAAATAAATAAGAAAATAAATAAAAACCTACCAGTGGATAACGAAATTTCATCCTCAACTAGAAACTTTAAAACAGCTGAGGTTATTTGCTTTGACATCTTTTCATCCTTGGAAAGAAAAAAACTTCTTGGCATTTTAAACAGCTGATGTTCTCGTGCATGGGTGCCTAATGCCTATTCCAACTAGTTGAAAACAATCTGTACAGAATGAGTTAAATCTTTCAATGCAGAGATTTTCATTTGACTCAATGATATATACTCTTAAGTTAAAAATCTTGTGGCTGCGCTTGTCTGATAACATACAACAAATTGGACATAAGCATTGATCCTCAGTTGGAGCAACCCTTCCTACCTTTATAAGTAACTCTCTTCCGCTTTTCCAAACCTCTTCTATAATTTTTACAGGCTTTCCTTGCTGTGAACAAGATTGTTTGTATTTTTAGTGAAATATTTTAGAAAAAATTTAATAAATATAATAAAATATTTATAAAATATAATAAGCTTTTTGGCATAGAGAGCATTTTTGCAACAGCAACAAAGTCCAGTGGGAAATGCATTTATATTAAAACTGAATCCTTCGTGTACATAGTCTCAAACTAGTGTCACCAATGATGGCATACTGTGAAGAGAGTAGTTGTCTGTTTTATTACAGCGACAAAAACAAACTGAATCTCTGGACTCAATATGATTTTTTTTTCCTTGAAAGATGAGCCATTTGATATGTGATATTTATCTACTTTTATTGTTATTTAAAATAAATGTTTATTAATTAAAAATGTTATAAAAAGTAGTTATAACTTTTACAAAATAAAATAAAAAAGTTGCAAAATTTTTTACAATATTTCTAAACAAGTCATCAACCGCTTTAAGAGCTTTATTAGTGAAACTATTAAAGGTATTATTATATATTAAGGTAACCACATTTTGAAGACAAAAAAAATGGAATGTCATGTGGCTTTCTATGATTTTTGTAATGAAAGTAAACTTAAATAATAAAATTAATATTGTTTTTTAAACATTTTTCAACACATTATAGATTCATATTTAATCTGTGTGGAAGACTATGCAAATATCTAACGTAAACTTCAAATTATATAAATTATTAAAAATTGTATCAAATGTTAGAGATTTACTTTTACTTAAAAATTTTATTGCGGCAATATTTGCTTAATTTTGATTTATATGAATTTTTGTAAAGCATTTATATGCCGTTTTTTAATGTTTAATAAGTCTTTTGTTTATTAAACAGTGTTAAAAGATAATAATATAGCATGCCAAAGTTGTTGAAGTGCTTCGCCTGGGTTTAAATCCTTTCGTTTCAACACTTACTTTTTTTTTTTAAATCCTTTCCAATTTTCTAGAATACAAAGTAAAATAATTTTAAACGTTTATAGATATTATATGCATATCATATATAAAGATATTATATACTATAACAAACTAAAGGAAGAGAATTTTTAGAAAGACTTTTAAAAACATGAAAATGCCGTTAAAAACATGAAAATGCTGTTAAAAATGCCGTAAAAAAAAAAAAAGAGAATTTTTAAAAAGATTTTTAAAAACATGAAAATGCCGTTAAAAATCTGTTGCGCTTATGTCATGATAGAGTTTAAGGCTTTAATGTACTTAGTAATAGGTTATGTGTATGCATTAAAGAGACAACTTTCTTTTTTAAAAAAAATTTTTTTTACATGGAAACTTAAATTTTCTTTAAAATTAACAGGGCAAGAGTCCTAATAACAGGGATTATCTTTTTCTAGATATTTCCTGGTTTTTCTTAACTTTTTGTTTTTCCGGATAGCCAAAATGTTTTCCATACAAGTACAAGTTCCAACATATACAAGTTTAGGAATATGTTTTTGTAATATATTTGTTTTTTAAGCTACTTCACTCATCACTCATACTAAAATTAAAAAATTTGAAACAACTCAGCTAAAAGCAAAATTAAGAGGACAATAAGGGAAAATATATTCCGGATATTTTACCCAAACAATTTTCCGGATTTTTTAAAAAATGACCTGGATGATCTATGGAATAAGCTGCTGATGGCCTGAGAAAAAATTAATAGAAACTTATTAAAGAAAAAAATAATAAGGTTCATCCCCTTTTTTTTTCTTTTTTTTTTATAAAAGTTTACAGAAGTTGTTAAGTATTGAAAGTTAATCATTAACTCAAAAAAAATCAAATATTTTTGGAAGTTTTGTAATATTTTCAATTTGCAATTTTCTTTTTTTGTTTGCAGCTCCACTAGGTTTTTTTTTTTTGATTCATTATATATCAATAATAAATATATTAATTATAACTATATAAGTATAATATATTTTACCGTGACCGTGCTCTATATTTTGCTCTTTTTAAAAATTATTGAAATAAAACGTAACTATTAAAATGGTAGGTGGGGAATTGACTTACCATGACCAGTAATACATTAATATTGAGTAATAATTATATGGGTCATGCAGGGCCGTATTTAAGGGGTGGTTCGGAGGGGCAATAGCCCCCCCTGGAATATGTCAAGGGGGCGCCAAAATTTTTACAGAGACTATAAAAAGTTTTCGGAAAAATTATAAATTATATTAATATTAAAATATAATATTATAATACAAAATACTAAATATTAGGTAATTGACAATTGTACAATATTGTAAATTGTTATTTGTTTCCCAATCTGCGGAATATTATTTTGGCCTCCGTCATAGATGAGTATAGCGGCGAGCACGGTCACGGTAAAATATTTTATACTTATATAGTTATAATTAATATATTTATTATTGATATATAATGAATCAAAAAAAAAACTTAGCGGAGCTGCAAACAAAAAAAGAAAATTGCAAATTGAAAATAATATTTCAAAACTTCCAAAAATATTTGATTTTTTTTCAAAACAAGAAATAAAAGATAAGTGTTTTTAGCAACTGTCGGTTATTAGTTTTATGTTTTATAATCTAGCTCTCTAGTTACATTTAATACATTTTTAAAATAATTAATATTAATTTAGTTAAAACTAAATTAATACAATAACTTCATTATACACTTTGTTGGTTTAAAAAAAAATTAAGAAAATGAAGGATCACCAAGTGAAATTGAGTCTGTTGTATTGTCTAAGAAAACAAGTAGTCAAGTATCACACAACAACACTAGAAATATTAATGATTTACATAAAGCAGGCTCCAGTGATGTTCCATTGTAAGTAATTTCATATGTTTTAAAATATTCCTTTATAATAATAAGTTACATATTTATAAATAATGTTGGCATTTTATAATTGCTGACTGGAACCAACCTTGTATGAAAAATAAATTAAAATTCCAGTATTTTCAATTGTGCCTAATTGTTTTAAAAACTAGCCTGAGATCTATTAAAAGAATATGTTTTAGTATTTTATTAATTTCAATTTTTATTGTCCTTTCAGAAGTAACAATGAAGAAAATGAAGAGGCACTTAGTGAAATTGAGTCTGTTATGTTGTCCAAGAAAACAAGTAGTCAAGTATCACTCAATAAGACTGGAAATATTAATCTGGATATCGATGTTTTACATAAACCAGATTCCAGTGATATTCCAGGGTGAGTAATTTCACAATATTTTAAATATTTCTTTATAATATATACAATTTGTATAAAAATTTTAGTTATTTATCTTTTTTGACTTGTGTAAATCTCCTATGTAAAATTAGTAAAATTTAAAATTAAACCTAACCAATAAATGTTGTTTAAAAAAAATAAATATCAATTAAATAGATTATTAGAGAATAAATTACTTAAATTTGTAACATATAGCCATATAGGTATAGCAAATAGTGATTATTATTAATTATTGTTTTTTTTAATTTGTGGTAATTTTAGTTCTGATCCAGGATTAAAAAATTTAGATGAGAAAACAAGAGATTATATTTGTAGAAATGGATTCAGCCAAAATATAAATGCAGATTTTACACATTCCAAAAAAAATCTCATTGTACATAAATCCGGAGGTCATCGGACTTTTAATAGGTACTTAAATAAAGATTGGTTTAAAACTGTATTAGTCAATGGAGAGACATGCCAACGAGATTATTTATCCTACTCAGAAACAAATGGATCAGTGTATTGTATCCCTTGTTATTTGTTTGAAAACTAGACTGTTTTTTCTAAAAAAGGATTCTCAAATTGGAAATATCCAGAAAAATTGATAAAACATGAAAACTCAGAAGGACATAAAATTTGTGTATACAAAATGAAACAACGGGCAACTGATTTAGGCCGAATAGACACTACAATTACTCGTCAATTAAAAATAGAGACAAATTATTGGATTAATGTGCTAACTCGAGTATGTTCTGTAGTGAAGTCATTAACTAATCATGGATTACCATTTAGAGACACTGAAGAAAAGTATGATATTTATTATGGCAATGGAATTAGTTGCAGAAGATGATCCTTTTTTGTGTCAGCATATAAGTAAATATGGGAATCCTGGTAAAGGAAATACATCATATTTATCTTTTTATACTTATGAGCAGTTCATAAGTATAATGTCAGAAAAAGTCCTAGAAACAATAATTAAAGAAGTCAAAGCGACAACATACTTTTCAAATAGTATTGATTCAACCCCAGATATAACTCAACTTGATCAACTTTCTTTTATTATAAGGTATATATTACCAAATGGAGAACCAGTGGAACGTTTTATTGGGTTCATTGACGATGCTGGGCATAAGGCTGATTCGTTAACTGACGCTATATTTTCTATATTGAAGAAATATGACTTAAATGTTTGTTTTCTTAGGGGCCAGTCTTATGATAACGACAAAAATATGTCTGGCATATATTCCGGTGTCCAAGCAAGAAATAAAGATGTTATTTCCTTAGCTGATTTTGTTCCCTGTTCCGCTTATTTGCTAAATCTCATTGGAATGTGTGCTGATAGTTGTTGCGAAGAAGCAAACAATTTTTTTTCATTTATCCAAAACCTATATGTTTATTTCTCATCTTCAACTTATCGCTGGCAACTTATGATGCTTGCCATAGTTTGAAAACAAATTGGGCTGGCGTGAAAAAAGCATTATTAGATTTGAAACATTATAAACTACAAAAACCACTTACAAGGTCAGAAGCTGAGGGACTACTTTGACAACTTAATAGACTAGAAACATCATTTATGACCGAGTTTTGGAATGATGTACTTCATACATTTAATAAAACTAGTAAACTATTACAGTCTGTTCAAATAGATTTGAGTACTGTAGTAGAGTTATATAATTCATTAGTTGCGTATGTTAAATCTGTACGAGAAATGTTTCAAACCTATGAAGACGCAGCAAAAGAAAAATTTATAAATTGTTATAAAATTCCGGAATTTGAAAATAAACAAAGAAAACGAAAAAAACATTTTGATGAATCCAATGATCCTGGTCATACATTTGATAGCCAAAACAATTTTAAAATTAATACATTTTATGTCATATGTGACAATTTAACAGTCGAACTCAACAAAAGAAAATCTGCTTATGACAGTATAATATCTAAATACAGCTTTATTTTAAAAATATATGAACTAGACCCTTCAAAAATACATGAAGATGCAAAAAAATTGAAAACTATCTACAAACAAGATCTAGATGAATCGTTTGAAAATGAATGTGTTTATTTTCAAAGTGTATTAAAATTAACCGCCAACCCTCCTAAAACCCTATTAGATATGAGTAAATTTATAAAAGAAAAACAATTAGTTACAATTTTTCCTTATGTTGATGTAGCTTTAAGAATGTTCCTTTGTAATTTGGCCTCCAACTGTTCAACTGAAAGGTCTTTTTCTACACTCCGTAGAATAAAAAATTATTTAAGATCATCTATGTCTTCAGAAAGACTTAATAGTCTTGCAGTTCTTAACATAGAAGCTACTCTTACAAAGAGCTTAAATTACTCAGATGGGATAAAAACATTTGCGGCAAAACAAGGAAGAAAAAAAAAATGAAGTAATGATTTTTTATATTATAATGTATTTGATAGGATGTTATATATTTTATGTTTATTTTATATTCTTTTAGTATATTACCTATATTATTCTGTTATTTTTTACCTAGCAAGAAAAAAAAACTGAAGTAATTTTTTTATATATTATAATGTATTTAATAATATGTTATATATTTTATGTTTATTTTATATTTTATTAGTATATTACCTATATTATTCTGTTATTTTTTACATTTTTAAATATATTAATAATATTTACCAGGCCACTGCATTAGCTTTTATTTTATTTTATTTAAATACTAAATGCAGACACCACAAATCCCTATAATTAGTATTAGTAGTATTACTTACCAACTAGTTTTAAATTTAATTATAAGCAAAGTGGTGGAGGGGTGCTAAAATTTTGTTGCCCACAGGCGCCAAAATCTTAAATACGGCCCTGGGGTCATGGTAAGTCCGTTATTCCACATATTTAAGTCATCTCATGTTTTTTGACTGGTACTGATATACAATTCGTTGATAAATAGTGATTCGCGCAACATCTACCGAAACTTTAAAAGCTTTTTAAAGTTAAATATAATAGAAAATTTATTTTAAAGCTTTAAAAAGTAAACAATAAGTATAGTTTTTACATATGTATTAAATTATTTTTCTACCTCTTACTAAAATATATTGCAGTAAGGAATAAGTATAGAAAAGGTGTAGAATAAATTTACCATTTTATGGTTCATGACAGCTAGCATATTTTAATTTTCATACATAAAAAGTATATAGTACATACAGTTTGAAATCCTTCTTTTCTCTTCTTTTGAAAAGGGCAAAAAGATTTTCTTTCGGATTCCTTTTTAAATGAAGAAATATTTTGCGCAGGTGTGGTGTTCATTTTAAAAGGTGTTGTAAATGTACTTTTCAATGGTTTCAAAGTTTCATCAAAGCTAGTAGTATTGCTATAAAAAAAAAAAAGAAAGAATTTAATAGTAAAATCATATTCTCAAAATTAGAATCACTTCATATGAAAGTAACTTACCAATTGTCAAAAACATCATCTGGTGATGTGATTACAGCTGGTAATGGAAGTATGAATTTAGCATCTCGATCATATTCATAAGCTGATAAAATAATTTTAAAAAAGGATTTCAATTTTATTACTTTTTAAGTCTGTTCACATCTGCATAAAAAATAAGCAGATGTGAATCCGCATTAAAATGTCAACCATTATTTACACAGGAGTTACTATTATTATGTTATACCAACACAAATTTAAAAAAATCAAATAAAGTTAAAAAGTAACAAGATTATATCTTAGTTTTCTTTATATTAAAATAAAGGACTTTTTATTGCTTTTTTTTTTTAGTATTTGTTTGCGCATATGTGTTTTATTGTGTAGCAATCACAATAAAAAATATATGAAAATAACTTATGTGTTATTCTGTAGCAACTATCTAAAATAAAAGTAAAATATCATTTTTTTTGAAACTGTGGAAATATGATAAATATACCCAATTGACAAAAAACTCAGGACAAAAAATTTTAATTGAGAAAAAGCATATTTTCTCCAAAATAAAAAATCAAATAAAAGTTAAAATTTAAAAAAAAGTTATAATTGTCAATTATCGCTTTTTATGAGGATGCTAATAGCTACTCTTGTATGCTCTATATGGAACGCTTTTCATATGTTATTTAAAGGTGACAGTTGTATGTCTACAACAAGTGCAAATAATATGCATGTCTTGTTATTTTATCAATTTCAAAATAATAAAAAATCATTTGTGACTAGTCCTAGTCCTTTTAAAACTTTATGCAATATTGTAAGAGCATATCCATATTAAAAAATATAAAGAATCAAAGAGTTTTGGGTAACTAATACATTTTTCACATAAGAACAACTAAAATACATACTTTTTAAAACTTAAAAAATCAAAGACTATTTAAAAGAAAGTTTAAAATTTAAAAATGCGTATCAGTCATCCATATTTTTTATTTCTAGTGATTAAATTTTTAATCTTGGAAGGTGATTAAAGATATGACTTCAGCAAATCATTATTTGATTTTACTTTTACTAGAAAAAAAAACAAAAAACTGCTATACTATTTCTTAGAACAAAAAAAATAAAAACATCAACTATGCACAAAATCCAGCCATTATATTTTTCCAGTATGATTCTTTTTTTCACTAAACAAGGCTAATTTTTTTTTGTTATAACAAAACTGCAATTGTAAAATCAAAACTTCTTTTAAAAAAAAATGTATCTAGGCTTTTTAAAAGCCAATAATGTAACACCCATTACACACCCTAATAACGCACTTAAGGCACTTAACTGCAGAGATGAGAGAAAGAGCAATATAAATAATTTATGATAATTTATGATAATGTAGCATTAGAGCACTTTGTTTTGTAAGCAAGAAATTCCAAGTTTAATTTCTAACATGTCCCTTGCAGTGCTGAGCTCTAAATTTGCTCATCATGGTTTGTGTTTCAGAGTGGGGAGAGGGTTGTTAATTATCAACTTTAAAAAAAATAAAGACTAAAAAATATAGAAAATTTGAAAATAGTACCATCACATGAAGAAAACACAATCTTTCTCTTTCGTAGTTTTGACACATGTTTTATCTGAGGGTAAACAAAATCTTATTAACTAAATTTTGACTTCATAACAAGAATAAGAAATTGCATATTTAAGCTATCATATTGCATTATTATAATATATATGTAATATTATACACATAATAACTATATATATTATTAAAAAAAAATAGTTATAGCGTTAGCATGTAAAAAAAAAAACAAAAAAACTTACATTGTTTTTGGTTTAAAAAAAAACAAAAAAACTTACATTGTTTTTGGTTAAAAAAACAAAAAACTTACATTGTTTTTGGTTAAAAAAACAAAAAAATTACATTGTTTTTGGTTAAAAAAAAACAAAAAAACTTACATTGTTTTTGGTTAAAAAAAAAACAAAAAAACTTACATTGTTTTTGGTTAAAAAAACAAAAAACTTACATTATTTTTGGTTAAAAGCTCATGATCTGAAAAAGAAATCGGTTAGTAAGAAACATCACAAAAACAAAATTATTGAAATCATAGTATAATCAAAAATCATTTTTTCATAACAAAAGTATATATAATATAAGTAATTTTGTTCTCAAAATTATTATGTTGTGTTTTTTTATTATATTAGGAGTATTATAAAGAAACTAAATATAATAAAAAAACAAAAAGTATAAAAAACAATATCAACAAAAAGTATAATAAATAAGTACCCTTTGAAAATTTATTGCATGATGTTGAAGATAAAGAAGGTGTTGAATTTCCTGACGCTATAGCAACTGAATGTTGATATGCAACATTGTCACAATTTAGATTGTTTATCATTATACTATCATTTCTTTTAGAAGAGGTTTTTTTTTTATCCGTTTTTGAACTAAAAGATTGATTTATTGAGCAGTTTTTACCTAAAGAACTATGCTTTTTTAAAAATGCCAATTTTTCAACTTGGTGAGAATTTACTGGACTGTTTTCTACATCATTACTACTGTGTTCTTGCAAGAGTTCATTTGCTGATTGAGTAGACTTTTTAAAAACATCTACTTCTTGATTGGCTATGAGATCAGTTTGAAAACTTTCAAACATTGAAACTTTTGGTTTATTTTTTAATAACTTATTATTTTCTTCTGGAAACAACTTTTTAGCTTCTTGAAGTGACTTTTTAGAAATTTCCACTTTTTTATCAAGACCAGTTTGAAAACCATTAAAATCTTTCATCAGAGCGTCTTCAACTATGTTATTACTTTCTTCTTGAAACAACTTTTTAGCTTCTTGAAGTGACTTTTTAGAAATTTCTACTTTTTTACCAAGACCAGTTTGAAAACCATTAAAATCTTTCATCAAAGTGTCTTCAACTATGTTATTACTTTCTTCTTGAAACAACTTTTTAGCTTCTTGAAGTGACTTTTTAGAAATTTCTACTTTTTTACCAAGACCAGTTTGAAAACCATTAAAATCTTTCATCAAAGTGTCTTCAACTATGTTATTACTTTCTTCTTGAAACAACTTTTTAGCTTCTTGAAGTGACTTTTTAGAAATTTCTACTTTTTTACCAAGACCAGTTTGAAAACCATTAAAATCTTTCATCAAAGTGTCTTCAACTATGTTATTACTTTCTTCTTGAAACAACTTTTTAGCTTCTTGAAGTGATTTTTTAGAAATTTCTACTTTTTTACCAAGACCAGTTTGAAAACCATTAAAATCTTTCATCAAAGTGTCTTCAACTATGTTATTACTTTCTTCTTGAAACAACTTTTTAGCTTCTTGAAGTGACTTTTTAGAAATTTCTACTTTTTTACCAAGACCAGTTTGAAAACCATTAAAATCTTTCATCAAAGTGTCTTCAACTATGTTATTACTTTCTTCTTGAAACAACTTTTTAGCTTCTTGAAGTGACTTTTTAGAAATTTCTACTTTTTTACCAAGACCAGTTTGAAAACCATTAAAATCTTTCATCAAAGTGTCTTCAACTATGTTATTACTTTCTTCTTGAAACAACTTTTTAGCTTCTTGAAGTGACTTTTTAGAAATTTCTACTTTTTTACCAAGACCAGTTTGAAAACCATTAAAATCTTTCATCAAAGTGTCTTCAACTATGTTATTACTTTCTTCTTGAAACAACTTTTTAGCTTCTTGAAGTGATTTTTTAGAAATTTCTACTTTTTTACCAAGACCAGTTTGAAAACCATTAAAATCTTTCATCAAAGTGTCTTCAACTATGTTATTACTTTCTTCTTGAAACAACTTTTTAGCTTCTTGAAGTGATTTTTTAGAAATTTCTACTTTTTTACCAAGACCAGTTTGAAAACCATTAAAATCTTTCATCAAAGTGTCTTCAACTATGTTATTACTTTCTTCTTGAAACAACTTTTTAGCTTCTTGAAGTGACTTTTTAGAAATTTCCACTTTTTTACCAAGACAAGTTTGAAAACCATTAAAATCTTTCATCAGAGCATCTTCAACTATGTTATTATTTTCTTCTGGAAACAACTTTTTAGCTTCTTGAAGTGATTTTTTAGAAATTTCTACTTTTTTACCAAGACAAGTTTGAAAACCATTAAAATCTTTCATCAAAGTGTCTTCAACTATGTTATTACTTTCTTCTTGAAACAACTTTTTAGCTTCTTGAAGTGATTTTTTAGAAATTTCTACTTTTTTACCAAGACAAGTTTGAAAACCATTAAAATCTTTCATCAGAGCATCTTCAACTATGTTATTATTTTCTTCTGGAAACAACTTTTTAGCTTCTTGAAGTGACTTTTTAGAAATTTCCACTTTTTTACCAAGACCAGTTTGAAAACCATTAAAATCTTTCATCAAAGTATCTTCAACTATGTTATCACCTTCTTCTTGAAACAATTTTTTAGCTTCTTGAAGTGACTTTTTAGAAATTTCTACTTTTTTACCAAGACCGGTTTGAAAACCATTAAAATCTTTCATCAAAGTGTCTTCAACTATGTTATTACTTTCTTCTTGAAACAACTTTTCAGCTTCCTGAAGTGACTTATCAGAACCTTTAACTTTTGTTTCAAAACCAGGTTGAAAACCTCTTAATAAATTGACTTCAATTTTGTTAATAACTTGTTGTTTTTTTGCATCTTGGTTGATATTTTCTGAAAATTTAGCAGGACAATTCTGGTCTAAAGAATTAGACATTGTATCACCATTGAATTTCTGGCTGTTAATGTCGTCAGCAGAAATTTGAGTAAGATTATCCATATTTATAAATCCATCTGGCAGTATTGTATTTTTGCTATAATTAATAGATTTTCTAAGTCCCGATTTCTGCATTTTTTTATTGTCTATATTTTCTTTTTGTGGAGTATTTTGAAATCTGTTTTCATGTTTTGGATATGAAAACTTTTTTGTTCTCAAATTCTCATTATTTACCAAAATAGAATTACCACTCTGCATTGAGATGTTATTATTATTATTTTGTACCAAGTTGTTAAGTAATGTTGTTTGATTTAAGCAAGGCTGTACTATTGTCTGATTAACAACTGTGCAAGATTGTATTACTGGTGGTACAAAATGGTAATTGTCTGTACAAATTGATTTAATGGAGGAATCTAAAGAGTAAGCTAAGTTATTTTTGTGAATAGTCACTGAGCATGGATATTTTTCTCTTTTTACAAGTTCTTGTGAACTGGGAGTTACATTTTCATTTTTAAAAGATTGAGTTCTATTTATGTAAACACTCTGGCTGGCTGAAATTTTTGCATGAAGAATTGGGCTTGACTCATTAAAATCTGTAATTAAATCAACATTGTTCGTAAGTGTTTCATAAAAATCGGAGCAATTCCAGATTCCTGATAACAAAAACTGGGAATTAGATTTAAAACCACCAATCATTGGAGGAGATAAAAATTGTTTTTCGTCATTTATTGAATTGTTTAACAATCTATCATTAGAAGAGTAACTAAAAATTTCATTGGTCAAATTCAAATAAGATTTCCTTTTATGTTTTTCATGCTTTTTAATATAATTTTCATCATTTTGATTAAAACAAGTGAGAGCAAAGTCCTGAGACAACATAATATCGGGTTTACTGACATTCAGGTTATAAAAAGGATTCATTAGGGATTCTTTAGTTTGAGATTCTTTAGACGTATAAAACAACTTTTTTTTTTCAATTGGAGTAGACTGGGATCTACTTTTCATTTCATAAGAGATTTTCTGAGATATTTTTTGCTTGGTTGTAACTGCAGGTGACAGAAAGCAATTTTCATTATCACTTTTTAGGTTTTCGTTTAAAGAAAATTTTCTTTTTAATTTATATTTTAATTTGTCACTATCTTCCACTTTTTCATTTATTGTATGAGTTAAAGATTCTAATGTTAAAGAGTTCAATACTGAAGAACTATTTGTCCTGTATTTATCCTCCTTTTCGAAAACCATTGTTGGGGAAGAAATCCAGTTGTTTTCTTTGTCATGCTCCATTGACATGCATAAAGAATTATTACTATCTAAATCAAGTAGCGAACAATTTTTATTTTTTGTCGTGTCTTGAAACAGTGTTGGAGATGATGATATATTTGGATAGTCAAATTCTGTATTTAGACCTATAATCGAGTCAGATTTATCTGCTTTTAAACTATCAACATTTGTGACATCAAACAAAACTCTTGCCACATTCTACCAAAAAAAAAATTATATAAGCAGTTCTTAAATTTCAAAATACTTAATGAATTAACATAAAATTTAAAAACATAAATACTTAATGAATAAAATTTAAAAACATGAATACCTTTTTACTCTCTTTACTATTTATATTCTTGGAAAAGATATTTTGATTACCTTTTAAAATTGATAGTGAATATATAAATAATAATAATAATAATAATGATAATAATAATAATAATAATAACAATAATACCAATAATATCAATAATAATAACATTAATAATAATAATAATAATAATAATAATAATAATAATAATAATGTTCATTAAAGTTAAAATAAATTAAAATCAAATAAATTTATAAATAATATACTTATATATTATACTTAATTTCGGTTTAATTTTCAAAGAAAGAAAAATTATTAGAGTATCCCAACTTTATATAATATTCTAATATATATACTACTATATATACTAATATATATACTAATATATATATACTAAAATAATATACTACAGAGTGCAACGTGTCGTCTGCAACAGCGAATTTTTAAATCGGTCTCCAGTAACAAGTGGAGTGCTGCAAGGCTCTGTCTTGGCTCCATTTATGCTTACTGTTTATATAAATGACTTACCGAATGAATTATCGCCTAAGTGTAAAATGTATGCTGATGATATAAAACTATTCAACATAATTAGATCATATTCTGATATAGAAAAGACTCAAACAGATCTAAACAAATTATTGATATGGTCAAAATTATGGCTATTAAAATTTAATGTTAGCAAATGTAAACGCATGCATATAGGTAGCAAAAATACTAAGTATATACACAATGTATGATTTGGTATAAAATACAGAGTTGAACTTCCAGAGACCAAAATTAAAAAAGATTTAGGAATTATGATTTCAAACCACTTTAAATGGTCTTGTCAAGTTAATTCTGTGTCTGGTAAAGGTAATAAAATGTTAGGAATAATAAAGCATTCATTTAAAAACTTAGACATAGATGCGTCTTAACTAATGTATTGTATGTGGTATACTTAATTAGAATAAAACATAAAAAAAATTGAAACAATACAACATAAAGCAACACAAACAAAATGTCTTCAAGGGAATAACTATGAAACATGACTAACCAACTTTAAGTTAACGACCTTTGAAAAAAGAGGCGATCATAATGATCTAATCCAATATTACAAAATAGTAAAAAATATAGATAATTTAACCTTGGAATATCCACATAATATTTCATGTGGTTCCATATACAGTAGAGAATTATTCCACATGCAAAAAGAATTTTTGATAGTACACAATGTAGTTATTCCACATGCAGGAGAGATTTATTCAAAAATGTTATTTTTTGAAGACTAATTATTCATTATATTCCCCATGGTAATAGTAAAGTATGGTATCTAAGAAACAAATACTTTAGGCGCAGGGATTTAAGTATTAACATTTATAACTTAACAAAAATTTATCAATGATAAAAGTTATTTTATAGAAACTAACATTTTGGTGGTGTTGCCATATCTTCACACCATTGCGACAACACATCTTGATCAAGCAATGCTTCCAATGAAAGGTTATTTAACTTTAAAATAAAAGGTAAATATATTTTAACAAACAAACAAAAAACAATAAAAAATTTGTAAAATAAAATTAAACAGTAATAATTAACAAAAACAATCAGTTTAGAAGGTAAATTTTACCCTTCGTCTTCTACGCGAGTGAGCTACAATAAAATTTAGAAAATAAAACAAACAAAAATGAAAATGAAAATAAAACAAAAATGATATTGTAATATTATTACACATATACATAGCATAATAGATTTATATTGACTAGATAATACTGAAAATAATTCTAATTAAAAACTCTCATTAAAAACTTCAATTTCAAATAATTTCTATAAAGATTTCATTTCTAGTTAATAGAAACATATTAAGTGTTAAAAAAATCCAGTGCCACCTATTTTAAAGTTTACTTTTTGCTAGTGAGGTGTTTTGTTCTCTTATTTTTAAAAATTAACTTTAATTCTTTTCAAAATTAGAACAATAACACTTTGTTAAATTAGAACAATGACACTTTGTTAATATGTAGCTTTTGATTAAAATGATGAATCTTTGAAATAAATGTATTGAAAACTAAACATTTGTTTTTATTTCTATATGAATATATATTTTAATTCATTCCAAACAAGGCTGCAGGCAACTACAAATGTTTCCAAATGTTTCAGAAAGATTTGATTCAAATCAAGATTTAAAGCAACCACTGTGTTCAAGCACTACAAATGATTTTCATATTTCTGGGTAATAATATAATTACCAACTCGAATTGTTTTGTTATGGATCATTTGCTTGTAATTTTTTTTTAAAACATGTTCACTCCTAACAAGGCTGCAAACAACTAGTTGGAAGTTAACAAATTTACTTCTAACAAGGCTGCAAGCAACCAGTTGGAAGTAAACAAATTCACTTTTAACAAAGCTGCTAAGCAACCAGTTGGAAGTTGACAGAAAACAAAAAAGAGTTAAAGTGCAAGAAAGCATTTAAAAGAAAACTTCAAAAACATGAAAATAGAATTTTAAAGCACCAATGTTTAATTAAAAAAAACTACACAAAAAAAAGTTTTTTTAACATGAAGAAACAGTTACAGTAAAAAAATGTAACGTTGAATGATAAAATATATGAAACTGAGTTTTGGTTTTTGAAACAAGAAATGATAACCTTATGATGATGGGACTCAGGTTCAAACTTAACAATAAAAGTAAATCCAATACATTTACACTGCATCCATCAAATGCACAATGCTGACTTTTTAATACTTTTGACTTGTTTATCATTATGACAGATTATAACCTTTAATTAATAATTATATTTAATTAAGAATTATAACCTTTCTGTTATAATGATAAATTTAATAGTAGGACAAGAAGATCATAATCTGTTTAGGTTTATTTATTTACTTTTTATTAAACTCACCTCCCCAAGCCTTAAGGTCAAAGAGACAACTCATTTTTTTAATTAGTTTTATTTGAAACTCTCAAACCTAAACTCCAAAAAATCACCGTGTTAAACAAGGTCCACGAAGAAACAAGTTAAGTGTGATAATTGCAAAAGACTTTATAGAACCTCTTCAATGTGAACCACTAATCTACTTGATTGTGAACAACTATTCTACCTGATTGTGAACCACTATTCACTACCGAATTTAAATGAAACGCTCAGTTTTTATTAAATAAGTATTTTTCTTATTTAGATAAATAGAGTTTTACTAGGGAATCAAAATTAAAATTTTAAAGATTAAAATTTTTTCTTCTACCTTAATATTTCTTTTTCTATCTTAATGACTAAATTTTTTCTTTCAGCTTATTCTTTCTTCTTCTACCTTATTTACTAAATAATTTCTTCTACCTTATTCTTTCTTCTTCTATCTTAATTATTAAATTTGGAAGAATTAAGTTATAACAGTGTAACTTCATAAAAATTAAACTATACTAAGACCATACTATCTTCAACAAATTATATATTCAAAATTTGTCACCTAAAGGCTCCCAACTTTATGTAGAACCACTCAATTTTTTTCACATTGAAAATATTGAATTTCAAAGATATGTAACAACATTTCTAAATTTCATGTAAAAAAAACTAGCAAACGGTGAAATTATTCAAATTTGTCAAATTACAAAGTTACTGATCAAAAAACCCACAAAGTTACTGTAACAAAAGTAATAAATTTCAATGAAACACTCCATAGTACTTACATGTTGAACTTAGTACTTACATGTTGAACTTAGTACTTACATGTTGAACATAGTATTTACATGTTGACATAGTACTTACATGTTGAGCATAGTACTTACATGTTGAACTTAGTACTTACATGTTGAACTTAGCACTTACATGTTGAACATAGTATTTACATGTTGAACATAGTACTTACATGTTAAACATAGTACTTACATGTTGAACATAGTACTTACATGTTAAACATAGTACTTACATGTTGAACATAGTATTTACATGTTGAACTTAGTACTTACATGTTGAACATAGTACTTACATGTTGAACATAGTATTTACATGTTGAACATAGTACTTACATGTTAAACATAGTATTTACATGTTGAACATAGTACTTACATGTTGAACATAGTATTTACATGTTGCACATAGTATTTACATGTTGGATAATATGACACCTTTTAATATTTATATACTATTAAAAATGACTTTTTATAGTCTTTTTTTTAATAGGGAAAAGTTCAGGGCAAATCAAAACAAATAACCATGACATTTAGCATGCTATGGTATACAACAAACTACTTTTATTGGTTAAAGGATGCTATCTCCATCAGATTCAAGGACTCTCCATCAGATTCTAGCAATTGGAAAATCTAACAATAATGCACTGATAAAACTGTGTTGAAAAATAAAATTTAAAAATAACAACTTATAGAAATGATTAAAAGAATTAAGAAAGGTATGTTTTAATTTAAAAAATAATTATTAATTTTAATTTCATTTGAAAATGCCTACTTCTTGTGTAGTATAAAGATAAGAAGGTAAAATTCTCAGTAAAAATTTAATTTAAGGAGCTTAAATTAAACCTTCTATCTTAAAAGTCAACTTTTTCAGATTCTAAATCAATTAATTATTGAGATTAGAAAATTAATTTATGTAAAAGAATTAAAACACCTTATCTTTACTTCTTTTTTTGTTTATTTTATTTCACTTTGTTTATTTCAATTTCATCCTTTGTTTATTTCATTTATTCTTTCTATGCATTCCTACTTCAACAAAGCAATACTTTATTTTATTTCATTTATGCTTTCTATGCATTGTTACCTCAACAAAAACAATAAGTACAAGTAACAAACTACAAATTGTACACTACAGGTAGTACACTAGAAGTAGTACACAACAAGTAATACTACAGGTAGTACACTATAAGCAGTACACAATAAGTAGTGCACTACAAGTAGTGCATTACAAGTAGTATGCTATGATCTGAGCTCTATATTTAATTCAAATGCAATTTAAAACATAAAAGAAAATGTAAAACAATAAACTTGAAATAATTATACTACTAGAATTAATTCCTCACACTTCATATTTGAAGACCAAATTGATCCATAAGGAGAATATGACCTGCAAAAATAATCTAATGTAAGTAAGTGTTTTAAAACAATTGTAAACCTATTTTTTAAGGGTTCTTTAATCTTTATTTCTGTTTGATAAAAAAAATTCACTTAAAAATTTTGTTTATCAACAGTAGTAAATAATGTAGATATTAAAACAAAATTCATTTTTGTACCATTTTATAATTCCACAGTCTTTTGTCATTGGAGCTGACTAACGAAGTTGTCAATTTTAAACTGCTTTATTTTCATAATTTTACAACTCCCAAAAAAATTTATAACTCTCTTAAATTAGAATAGAATTATTAAATAAGGTACAGAAAAGTTTAACTTTTTTTAAAAGTAATATTTATAATTAATATTGTATGTTAATATACAAAAAATATTTCACTTTTTTATATGTTCCTTTTGAAGTTTTTATGTATATTTTTGTTTTTTGTTTTTTAGTTTTAATAAATTTTTTTGTTTTTTAGCTTTATTAAACTTTTATTAATGTATGTTTGTTTTTTTTGCTTTTATTTAGACTTTAACAAATATTTATGTTTCAATTTACTTGTTTTTTTATAATTTTAAAACTTTTTTAGTATTCAAAATATTGTCGTTAATTTATTTCAAAATATTGATTGAAAAAATTATTAATGAATTGCCATGAATTATTTGATTTTGCTAAAGACTTGTCATTGCAAGAAGGGAAAGACTCAATGATGATTCAAAGTTTTTGTAACCAGTGCAATTAAGATTGTTAAAGTTTATTTGTCAATGTTTATTTGTCAAACAATTTTTTTTAACTGAAAGTTGTAGTAGTAGCAATATTGGTAAAAATGTCTTATCAAACACTAATTATATTAATTACTAATTAAGTTAATTCAATTAAAATAATTTAGAATGTTAAGTTAGTTAAACATTAATTTATTACAAACACATTTTACTATAAAAACTTAATAAATTTTTATAGTAAAATGAAACACAATATCTATAAACTTTTAATTTTTATTTTTTTGTACCATGAACTGCATTATAAACAAAAAGACAAACCGTCTTTATGTGTACCATGAACTGCATTATAAACAAGAAGACAAACCGTCTTATGTTATGTATTAAACTTTTCAAGCAGTTTAAATCACTAAATACTGCTGTCTTACTAATGTCTTTTACTAATAACAAGCTATGCAAAAGAATGATTCTTTCAAAACCTGTGTAAGAGAACAAGCTTAGTGCAATGGGATAGAAAACAAAATATTTACACAATGAATGCAGAATCACTCATAAAAAATTTATAGTTGACCTTTAAAAGATCTAAACTGAAACCCGAATATCTCTAGAACCCTGAGCAGTTTCAAATTTGCAAAACAAAAAATTCTGTTTTTCAAAATACTCATAAGTTCTTTAACACATGAAAACTAGAAAAATCAAAAACATAGTGCAACAGCTGATTTGATGAATGACCCATATATCCATGAATGACCATACATCGCTTCCTTCATCTTGCTTTCCTGATTCATATAATTTGCAATCTTTTAAATCGTCCGTCAATCGTTATCTTGCTCTACAATCTTCATCTTTTCTCTTACAGTAACTTCCAACTTTAATTAGTGGCTGCTTGCAGCCTTGTTGGAAGCGAAGATGTTTAAAAAAAAAATATAAAATGTCAAACAAAAAAATTTTAAATTTATAAAAAAAAAATTTAGTACCTCAATCTCCGACAAGAATCC
>NC_088931.1:35630000-35700000 GCF_038396675.1 Hydra vulgaris | reverse complement strand
ATAATATTTTCTGTGTAATTAAATTTAAAAAAAATTTCTTTAATTCTTAAGAAGTGCATTTTAATTTTCAGAAAAAAAAGAAAAGTTAAAAAATAATGAAAAAATTTATTGCTGCCCAAACCCAAACCCTCAGTATGGCAGCACTCCCTTGTATATCTACATAGGTAGTCAGTCAATGTATATACTGAAGCATACATTCACCCCTTCTAATCTAGATAGATTAGAAGGGGTGAGTTTCATCAAAAGGCCAAATTCCACTACATCTAAATCCAGATTTTATATTCTTAGAAATAGCAGCTCCATCGCAGTTTGATATGGGTGTAGGTGTATGAATGACCTCTATAGTAAAAATGCTTAAATGCCTCAAATAAAATAAAACAAGTTCTGCTTAAAGGTTGAAGTTTGTTTGATGTGGCAATGTGGCAATAAAAGAAAGACAACTTCAAATTTCTTGTAATAATACAACAAATTTACAGATAAATAAGATTCAAGGTTGTACATGGTCAGAAAGATTTTGTTTTTTAAAGAACAACAGAAATATAAGATAAATATTGTGGCACCTTTCAGCCACACTTATGATTCTTTTTTTTTTGTGATGACACTTCACCAACTTGGTGTTGCTCTTTTTGACTTTATGATACATTTTATGACTTTAGATACATGCTGCTCTGAGGTTACTTCAGTTTCATCTGGATTATAAATCTAGGATGATGATGTGAAATTGTATCATATAATATTTTCTTGAAGTTTTTTTGAAAATCTACAACTGTTACTCTATTGAAACTGATCATTCATAAAAGAATGACGTTTTGTAAATAAATAAGGTTTTTTAGACTTCCATTCTTTCCATACAGTTGTTTTTGAAAATTTTGTTTGCATATCAACATATCGAGCAAAGACAAAATTTTTCTAGAGTTAACAAAGTCACAAATTTCCAAGTATCTACAGTGTATCCAATTTCCAAGTATCTACAGTAAAGTGTCCAAAGTTTACCTGGAACTAAATTTAACTAAATTATTTCATAAAAATCACAGCATTGTTAAATTAAATCCTAATATTTAATTTTTAGAGATTTATTACCAATTGTTGAGATCATATAACAGAGCTAAACTATTTTTATTTAAAGGAGTTTTCACCATTATTGCACTATAATAAAAATCTAAGTTACCAGAAATCTTGAAAATTTAAAAAGCAATTTGCTTCAGGAATTGTAAAGAAGCAATGTAAAAACCAAGTAAAATATACTTCTAAAAACATTCAAAAGCCTTGATTTTAATAGTTGATGACCAGATGACCTAGTTGGGTATCTGTTCAACCATTGTCTTTAGTAAATACACAAGAGTTATAATTTTAAATATTTTAAAACTTTAAAAAAAAAAGTGCTTGAAACTTAGTATGTAACATAAACATGTTATAATTTAATTTATCATGTTAAATTAGAGAACTGAGAGTTATTTGAATGATTTTGATGACATTAAACTTAAACTTTACCTACATATAATCAAAAAATAATAATAATAAATAAAGAATTTAGCAAGTAGATTTTTAATTTTTCAATTAACAACCTAAATTCTTGTTGCAATACTTTTCTAAAACAATTTCTTATTTCTTGTATACCATATAATCTATCTCATATAGTCTATATGATATATCATAGTCTATAATATAGAGAAAATAGTAACAAAAAAATACAATCATAGAAAAAAGGTAAACAAAAACAAATTTGTTACACGCAAACGAACATGCTGCATGTTTAACAGACAATGTGATATCATAGTCACAAGAAGTAGAAATCTATTTCTTGTGACTATGGTAGTATAGACTTATGATTTTAATATATACATTTGTATAATTATTTGCACTCTATCTAATTTTTAATTATTAAGAGAAAAAAAGTAAACAAATGTTTAGAAGACGCCATGAGGTTTTTAAAGCAAAATTTAGATTGTAACTCGCGCGTTTTTCTTGTTTTCAAGAGTTTTTATTGATTTTCAAGTTTGCTCCTAACATGTCTGTAGAAAAACCCAGAATTTCAAAGGTTCAGGCTAAACACCAAATGCCATATAAAGTAAAAGTTAGGGGACGCCCTTTACATCGCAATGAAGATAAACCCTCATTGTAAGAAAATTTCTCTCTCAATATTATACCCAAAAGCCTAAAGCTTTTATGGTGCCCGGGGCATAGCGTCGAGTTGGCGCCCTTTAAACATGCATGATTTAAAAAGTAATTTGAAAGCAGATATAATCATGCAAATACAGTACACGCGTGTGACACATCTGGCGTCCAATAGGTAATGGCTGCAAAGTATCCAATTTTTCTCACTTTCTTTAAAAGAACACTCACAACCAATGAAGCACGCTCACGTATAAACTCAACAAATACAACCAATTCAGCTGCACTTCTTTCGCCATTTGTAGTGTTTGCACCACAATATATAAAGATAATATATTAACTATATATTGTAGTATATTAATATTATACTTAAAAGCAGATTTTCCAACTCGATAAAACTTTTTAATGCCTATAGACTGTTGGTTTTTTGTGCAATTATGATTTGTTCATCAATGGAATTGTAACACTCTGGACAACATTAAATAGTTTTCATGCCCAAAAGGTGAGTTCTTATATGCATAGATGGCTATAAGTAACATTTACATAATAATTTTTTTTTTTCTTTTGTAAATAAATCAGTTGATGCAATAGACTCACGTCTTCTTAGCCCAGTAATAACCAGAAATTGATTTGTTTCTATTTAAGTTACTCAACCTTGCATTAGCATTACTGTTCTCTAATTTATCTATAAATTATTGTATAACAACACTTTCATGAGATTATGTTCCAAAATGTAATATGTTGTCACTTTCATTTTATACATACAGTATAATCTCTCTTCGAATCTCCTCAGTTCGAAAACCATTATAACTCGATTAAACTAAAAATATAATTATATACCACTATAATTCGATTAAATGCAAAATTACCGTGAAATGACCTTATGTGAAAAAAACTTTCTATAATTCAAAAATCTCTCAAATTCAAAATTTTCCCCCATAAGATTCGAATTAGAGAGATTTTACTGTGTATGACTGTATACGCTTTTGAAATGATTTTTTTTTTCATGTTTTATTTCTGTTTAAATCTTTTTACGATAGTATTCTCATAAACCGTATTTTGAAAAAATAATACGAAGCGACACAAATACCACATAAACTGTATTATTAGACATATTTTTTAGAAATCAAAATAATAATAAATTGCCTATATAAAACATTATTCTCTTTCTAGATTCTCGGTTTTTGACATCTTTAGCATTGTTTTGCCAATTTGCGAGCTTTCATATTGTTAGAATTTGGTTATTGATCTTTTAGTTAGATGAATGAGAACCTTGAAGTCTTTACAATGTCAAATACCGATTGAATTTGATGACGTTGTAGTTGTTTACTTTAAATTGAAGCTTGGCTCTCATAGCAGAAAGCTGCATTTGCAGGTTTATTGTGGTACCGTTTTGTTATCTTCTTTCGCCTTGCCGAAAATTATTTTTCAAAGCCAAGAGGACCTGCAACGGCTTTTGCTTAATCCATAATATTATTCTATGATGAGCGGATGCGGTAAAAGATCACTAATTAGCTGTTGAATGACAACAACTTTATCATCAATTATTAATGAAGTTGACTTGAACAAACGGCTTACTTCATCTAATACTTGTAGAGTTTTATGCCAAAAGGTCAGAAGCACCACAGTTTTGAACAATTTAGAAAACTGGTTTAATTTCGGCGATCCGAGCTGACCACCTGGTATAGAAAATCTTGCGAAGAGTGGTTCATGGCAGTTCTTGCAGAATCTTTTACATAGTAGGACTGCAGCTGAAGAACACGTAGTTACCGAAAAAAAATTTCATCTCAGCGCAAGATTTAAATGCATGTAACTCCAGCTAAACTAAGCTATGAGTACAATAAAGAATTCATAGGGCAAATGGGATATTCTGTAAAACTAACGATTGTGCTCCCATTTCTGCAAGTTAAGACTTACTTTTATTATCACATCACGATTCAGTTTTTAAAGTAAACAAGACGAAGAATAAAAGTGATCTGTTATGTGTGTATCGGTAAGACTGTAAATCGGTAAAACATTGTTAAGACTATAAATTATCCAGCATCTCTCACTTCCTTTAAGAGTGTTATATTTATATTGTCATTCGCATGTAAATAGGGGAGAACTTGCACCCTTGATCCGTAAGCACCTTTGATCCTATAGCCTTATCTCCTTACTTACATAACTTATTAAAGAGGGCTGATAACCAGCGTGTTATAAATATCGCATCTTCAAAATTTATTGTGTTTTGGTTAGAGAGTAGACCACTATTAAATTTATTTCTAAAGAGTTTGATTTTGATGATAAAAAGTAATTTTTTTACTTTTACAAGGAACCCCACATCTTTAATATTATTTTGAGTTGAATAATTTTGCTTATGTCATTTTGTAACTAAACTATTCACCTTTTGTATGGTTGCTTTTGGTAAGCTATGGAAGCATCTAATATGACAAAAAAAGAATTTTTGTAAAAATTGAGCGGGTTAGCACCCTTGATCCTAATGCGTTTATGCACCTTTGATCCTATGATCAAAGGTGCATACACACACACAAACAAAATGTTTAACCAATAAAGTAACATGTACAATATGTCATATTGTTTTTAAATAAATTTTTTTCTTCCAAAATGTAGCCTTAAAAGTAGATTTTATACTATTTTGTGTTTTTTTTTTGTCCTCCTAATACTTTTATATATAATAATTGTATTCATATATATATATATATATATATATATATATATATATATATATATATATATATATATATATATATATTCATATATATATGTGTGTGTGTGTGTGTGTGTGTGTGTTTGTTAATAAAGTAGATTCTAATAATTAAAAATCTTTATAAATGGTCTTCAAAAAATTAGGAATATAGCAAAACTATATAAATATTTTTCATTTTTTTACAGTTAAATATGGTGTATCATAAAAAAAGAAAAACCGATAGACCACCTAGAGGTAAAGTTAATGAAAATGAAATGCGAGCAGCTGTTAATGCAGTTCTTAATGGTGGTACAGTTTATCGTGTATCTAAAGAGAGGGGAATCAATTTAATGACACTTAAGAGATATGTAAGGAAATGTCAAATAAATCCAAGTACAGTCTGCAAACCTAACTTCATTACCATCCAAATCTTTAACAACAAAGAAGAAACATCTTTATCAGACTATCTTTTAAGGGCTTCAAAACTTCACTATGGATTGTCAACCAAAACAACACGAAAACTTACCTATGAATTTGCAATGACTCTTTCTAAGCGCATTTCTAAATCCTGGAAAAGTTTACAAATTGCTGGGAAACAGTGGCTTCATGGTTTTATGTTACGTAGGAATGAGTTATCTTTATGAAATCCAGAAGCTACTAGTATGACACGAGCAACTGCTTTTAATCGTTATACAGTCGGAGAATTTTTCACCAATCTAAAAGATGTTCGTCTGCGACACAAATTTCAGCCACAAAACATATATAATGTTGATGAGACAGGTCTTACAACCGTTCAAAAACCAGTTAAAGTAATTGCTGAAAAAGGAGATAAACAAGTTGGAAGGATAACTTCAGCAGAAAGAGGGACATTGGTAACAGTTTGTTGTGCAGTTAATGCAATAGGAAACTCAATCCCTCCATTTTTTTTTTTTCCAAGAGTTCATTTCAAAGGAAGTATGTTAAATGGTGGTCCACCTGGATGTGTTGGGGTTGCAAACCCATCTAGCTGGATGAATTGTGCAATGTTTTTCGAGTGGATGAAACATTTTATTCAAAATGTGAAATGTTCACCAGCTAATCCAGTGCTTTTAATTCTTGACAACCATGAAAGCCATGTTTCAATTGTGTGTTTAGATTTAGCTAAAAAAAATGGCATAACTATGCTGTCCTTTCCACCACATTGTAGTCACAAGCTGCAGCCATTAGATCGGTCAGTTTATGGGCCTTTGAAACGTTATTACAATACAGCCTGTGATGATTGGGTTGTATCTGCAGGATTTGCTGTGGCAGGAATTGAACCCTTTAATCCTAACGTATTTTCTGATAATGAGTTTTTGGCTTCATATGTAACAGATCGTCCAGAACCTGTTACTGCTAACCCATTTCCAGGTGTTATTGATCCAGTTTCTGCTATTGTTCATGCCCCAGCTTTTAATCAATCATTGATGTCAAGTCTGTCATCAGGGCCAGCTTGTAGTGTATTGCCAATTCAGCCTATATCTGACCCTGTAAGTCAACTATCCGGTGTTTCTATTAATATCTCTCATCAAGTAAGTCTAGAAAAAATTTGGCCATTTCCGAAAGCTGGATCAAGGAAGTTCATATTCGGGTAAGCGTCAGCGTACCCGAATACTCACAGACACCCCTGTTCGAAATGAACTAAATAGGCTTCAGGAAATGAGAAAAAAGTCTCAGTCAAAAAAGAAAAATTATGAAACGCAAAATAAGATCTTTATGACAAGGAAAAGAAAACTTGATCTTGAAAGTAATGAAAAAAAACCCGTCGAGTCTCAGTAAAAAGTAACATTTTTTTCATTGAATTTTTCTTTTAAGAAAGATAAATTTGTAGTAAAATTAATAATAACTTTATTGGTATCTATTATAGACATACTTTTGACGACTTAAAAAATAATACTTACACATTTATGGTATAAGTTTGATCTCAGAACATGTATACACACATAGGATCAAGGGTGCATATAGGTAGGATCATGGGAGCATACTGGTATGCACCCATGATCACCCATGAAATTTCTCGGTTTTTTTTATTTTATTAAAACAGCTGATGCAATAAACTAGTGTTTTTTTTGTCCAGTTTAAACCAGAAATTGATTTGTTTCTTTGAAAGTTACTCAACCTTGCATACGCATTATTATTCTCTAGCTTATCAAGAAATTATTTTACAGCAATACTTTCATGAGATTATGTGTCAAAATGTAATATGTCGTCATTTTCATATCATACATATATACATTTATATGCATACAAAAAAAGTTGCCATTTATGGCAACGTGTTATTATATTGTAAGAAAATAAATGCCTTTTTTTTCTCAGAAAAATGTAGAACAATTTAAAATTAAATTATAGTAAAAAGAGTTGTTTTAATGAAAATGATGACTTCTTCCTATAATGGCATACTGATGAGCTGGGTGTGTTGCAATATTGACGAGTTCGGAAAACCTTTTTTTTTTCATAAGAACAACTTATTTGTAAGTAACGTAAAAAAGAAGTAATACTTAAAAAGTCTTATTTTGGTCCAAAAAATACATAATACGCAATATCTCTTATGCACACGCGCGAAACTTTACATTGCTGCTGTGTATAATGAAATGGTAAATTAGGACAAGTCCGCGTAATTTCTGTCATTTCTGAGGGAAGGCTCTAAAATTAAATGAAATTGTCAAATTACATTTGATCCTAACCAGCCCCATCCTCCCCTATGCCATCATAAGAGCGGTGGTTGCCTATGATGGCAACCACTGCACTTTTTAAAATAGGGTTAATTGATGCTTTTTTTAAAATAGAGTTAATTTATAAAAAAAGCTAAACTGATGAAAACTCAAAGTGTTTTTATTGTTCCACATGTAGTAAGAAATATATCTATATCAAAAATTTTATTATTGGTTTCAGGATACGGAATAATGAAGCTTCAAAGTTAAGTATGTTATCATAGGCGCCTTTTCCTTACTTTATTGTCGTCTGGCAACAAGCCTTAGTAAAGAGTTAAACATTGTATAAACACTAAAAAAAATTATCGTTTTTCAGCGCCCCTACTATCTTGACCCCTCGGCGGCCCTGCCCAGAGGTTACCCACAGATTTAGGGGTCTACCACACCTTCTCCCCCCCCCCCTTCCTCCCCCAAAGAAGGTGATTTTTAGGTTTTAGTCGGTTTTTTGAAGAATTTAGTCGGGTATTTGACACAGTTCAGTCCGGTAAAGTTTAGTTTTAAGGATCTACATTTTTTTAATTAAAGCACCAATCTGTACTTTTAAAGGATTCACCCCATAATAAGCAAAAATATAAAAAGCTTTAAAGTCATTACAAACTCAAGCTGATTCACATTTTAAATAATAATTTAAACAGTATTACTTTAACCTTCAAGCTTCAAGCAAATTAAATTTAAAAATTGCAAGTTTAACGTTAAATAAAAGTTAAAAATAAATCAAGAAGTTTAAGGAGATTAATTACCAAAAAAAGTGAATTAAAAAAAAAAAAAAATTATCTTATTGAATAGAAAGTTTTATTTTAGTTTTTTGAAAAAAGCTTTACTTTTTTGTTTTATATCTTTTGTGATTATTTAAGTTTTTAATTTAGATGCATAAACTATTGAGTCCTTAGCAACGCTTTAGTTACAATCAAGTTTTTTTTTATTATAATGTGAATAACAATGAATTTTAAACTCTTAAGGCTTTAATGACTCTTTCTGTTGTCCAGAATGTAGCTTAAATGATGTTAGTTTCTTTGAATTCCTTTTAACTAGAATGGAATACGCAGCTTTTTAACAATAGTTTAATTTAATTTAATTTAAAAAAAATTATCAGAAAATATCTTTAGAGGATACGCGAAGCAGTTTTTGATCTTGTTGTACATTAATATGACTGCTTTAGTAAAATGCAAAAAAAAAAAAAAAAGAAAATGTTCACTAATCAAAAACTAGTTATAGCTTCATTATTTAAATTTTTTTTTTGCTCATTCTCTAGTACAGTATAGAGAACTTTACATAAACTTTTTATCAAAATGAACAAGGTTTTCTTAAGTTATTAGGTTTAAAGTTTGCTAGGAATTTTCATTAAAACGTACTCATTTTTGCTGATTATGTCGAAAATATTAAACAAAATTTTAAAAAATTTTTGACTTTTTTAATTATTTAGTTTAAATAAATGTTTGCAAATAAAATCAATAAAGTTTTTTTAAGTTTCAAAAAAATTTTTTGGTGATGAACCATCTTAAAAGAAGTTTTCAAATTTATTGATTTATCTTCTTCTTTCAACCTTTCTTAAATGATTCTTTTAAATGGAGTATTAAATGATTAAATAACTTTTCAAAATAAAATAGTTATATAAGTCAAGTTTAATTCGTTTGTGTCACGTTTAATTTGTTATTTATTATATTATTTATGGCAGGATTAAGATGTAACTTTGCCATAAATATATTATTTTCGAAAACAATTTTTGCTGTTACAACGAAGGCATGCTTTTTGAATCTTCTAACATAGCTGATAATGCCTCTAAAAGTAACATTCTGGTAAAAGGCCAATTTTTTGGAAAGCGGAAGATGTTGGACAAAATAATGCTAAAACTTGCATTTTTCGACCATAACATGAAATTCTTGATTTTAATCATTAGGTATTGTAAAAATTATTGAAAAATACAATATCGTTTAATTATTGAATAAGAATTACGAAAATTAATTAATTTTTATATCAGCTTGATCAGAATTTTTTCCAATAAGCCAAATTTTTACAAAAATTTAAGTTTTTTTTTTCAAAAATAAAGTTTACTTTTCGCAACAGTATTAATAAAAAAAATTATTTACTTATTTGAATTCCGGTGTAATATGAGATTTTTACTATTAGGTTTTTTACTTATTATAAATTTTATTCCATATCAATAATCTCATTTAAAGTTTTCATTCACCGTTAAAAATCTTGCAATTAAATTTTTATTATTATGGTACTTTTACTCCCCATATAAAAATGTATTGTGCAACCACGTTTCATTTTGTCAATTATATTGACTCAATACTTTTGACTCAATAGTATTGACAAAATAAAAAATTTAAAGCGCTAGTGATTTCTTGAAAATATAATATTAAAGTGATTCCAATTAGTATAAATATTATTTAAATTTTTTCTGTGTTAACTCGGAGGCATAGGTAACTTGATGTTATTTCGTCCAAAAGTTAATCTTGCCCACTATCTTTGATTACTTAAATGGAATTGTAGTTAAAGTTAATAAAATTTGTTAGTTTTTTGCTACCTAATTTGCCGATTTCAAACTATTTCAAACTTTGTTTTGTTGTCCATAGTTTATTCTGTTAGTATAACAAAGTTTATTTTGTTTAAAATCGTCTTTGAATTTGATTGGTAGTTGTATTAGAATTCCATCTATCATCTTTGAATTTGATTGATAGTTCCATCTATCATCTTTGAATTTGTATTGGTAGTATATATATATATATATATATATATATATATATATATATATATATATATATATATATATATATATATATATATATATATATATATATATATATATATATATATAATATATATCGTTTTTAAAAAAGAATTAGCATCAAAGAACGTTATATGTGTAAAATCTTCATCACCTACATTAAACTCTTGTAATGTAAGTTTTACAATGTCACCTGTTTGTGACATTAATGAGGCACGAACCATTTATGAACCTTAGTAAGTTACGTTTTGTTTATTTGTAAACATTTATAACTTTGTTTATTTTCCCTTAATTGTTATCTTATTTAAAGTGTTATATTATTAAACAAAAAAATAATTAAATTGATTCAATATATTTAGCCAAGATTTTGTGTGTACACACATACTTTTACACTATTAGGGCTCTGAAACAAAAAAAGTTTGTGCATAGTTGAAGACTTTAGTGCTAAAAGTTCTTAAGTCACAAAAAAAAAGTTAAGAAAAAACATTGTAATCGTTTTTTTGGATAGTCTTTTTGTTTTTAAAATTTAAATTTATGAACAAAATCAATAAATAAAAATCAGTAAGTATAATATTTAAATAACTAATGAATTATAATTTAATTAAATTTTTATCAATTTAAAAACAAAAAAAGAACATATAACAATATTGATTAAAATATATTTTCTTTCAACATTTTTTGTGTGACTTTTAGCACTAAGGTCTTCAATTTAATGTCTTGAACTTTATTTTTAGTATTCCGTCAGATAAACTGACATTGCCCCCTCTTCTCCTTGCTGCTGGGGAAAGAAAAGAAATTAACTTAAGTCTTCCAAAAAGATTAAAACATTATGGAGTACATTATGGATTTTTTTTTGATATCATGAAGCAACAGTATAGGTGGTAAGTATTTTGATTACTGTTTAAATTTTAAGTTAAAATAGTATAATTTTCAAACTTTGAAAGTAAGCATTATTCATCATCAGTATTAAAGTTGGCAAAATGTTGCTATTTTATATTTCTTAACATATAACTATCTCTTCAATAATAATAAAAATTGAAATTAAATATTTTATTGCTTTTCACCAAAGTGAATGCTTTATAGATTTCCAAGTACAAGTAACTTCTACGAAATAACAAAAAAGCTTTTCCTAAGGTATCCTTCTCTAAAACCTAAGCAATGCAATGGCTCTGTGAGTGTTTAACTGTATAATTAAAACTAATAATATCAATGATGTTACAAAATTATATAGCTAAAGAAGTTTTTCTTTTATTCTATTTTCAGGAACTTCTTGTGCATTTGTTGAAGGCAAAATTTAAATGAGCTTGACGCACTTTTCTAAATGATGAGCAAGGTGCACAGTTTAAGATAAAGTACTCTAGAATTAGTTCTGGTCGTAAGCGTAACTCTGATTTGCTGAATGAGTCTACTAATCTGTACTCAGCAAAACGTCACTGCCATCATTCAAGTGATAAGGTAAGCACGATTTCGCGGCATATATAATACATGTTTATATGAAAAAATTACTTACCATATTTTAATTATTATATTATAGAATATGGATGATGGTATAACTCAAGATGTTATAAAAAGCATGGTTAATGAGTGCCAAAAACTGTGACCTGATAAAGAATTTTTGACTCACCAGACTGCCTTGTCAATTGAGGCATTAAAATATACATGCCAATATGAAAGAACTTTGGATGTCCTAAATAAATTCCCAGCACTTAACCATGAAAAAGTTGTAAGTGGTTTATTATTTATTTTATATCTATATTGCTCTGTTAATGTTGTCTTAAAACCGCAACGTTCATGATATGAGCAATAATTATCCCATTTAACGCAAGTCCTGAAATTTCATTTGTTGTATGACTTTTATAAAGAAATATCTTTTAAATAAACATAAATTATATATAAACTACATAACAAAATTAAAATTATAATAAAACTAAATCAGACTATTTTTTTTTTCTTTGTTGGCGTGGGAAGATTAATATTTCTGTATTAATTCAATTTTTTATTAGTCTGTGTTTTTATTCATGCTGCTTTGGGGTATCGCTTCCCAAATTTTTATAGAATTGCCCCTGCAATGTTAGGGTGGGAGTAAATCTTTTTTTTCTTTATTTAGCGGCTTTGTGATGTCATTTTCTTTGTTTTATTTTTAGCTTTTTGCAGCAGCAAGAGCTATTACAAATAAAGATATTGATAATAACTACTTTTTATTATTGGGTAGAATGAAGGAGGAAATAAAGAAGTTGATAGATTTAAAAAAACCTTTGTTAGCTAGATGGAAAACATTGTGCAATGAGGTACTGGACGAGATTAGTGATGATAATAATTGTTAATTTAACATTAAAATTATTTAATTGTTACTCGAATTTTGTATTTTATTTTCCTATTTTTAGCAATAATCAAAAACCTTCATGCATTAATTCTTCCAAGCATTTTTTGTGGCAAAGAAACAATCTTATTCACTATGACGCTAGTAAGTTTTGTTGATCAGTATATTCATTTAAATGATTGTATATCATTATCATCTAAATCATTTTAATATACATTTATTCAAATAAAAATTGATAAAACAAATTCAGTTCACTTTTTATTATTTAAAAACTCAAACAATTAAAGTCAACTTTTTTATTTTAAATACATTTTAATATTTTTAAATTTATTAAAGTCAACTTTTTTATTTTATATACATTTTTATTCTTTTATTCTAATTATTTGCATATATATATATATATATATATATATATATATATATATATATATATATATATATATATATATATATATATATATATATATATATATATGTATATATATATATTATTATTACTATTATTATTATTGTTATTATTGCTATTATTATTATTATTATTATTATTATTATTATTATTATTATTATTATTATTATTATTATTATTATAAAATAAGGTTAACTAATGCAATTTTCAATATTTGTTAATATTACGCTTCTCTTTATTAGGATCCAATCTATCCTACCCCAGCTCTGAAAATTGAGGGAGATGCTATAAATCCAACACGAATAAGTCTTGTAGTTGACGGGGTAACAGTAACCAATTCTGTTCCTGATATAACTTGTGGCTTGAGTCTTGTCATCTGTTCGTATTATATTTTTGATATCGCATATCCAAAGAAACTCCAAAAAACCTTGTCTTTTCTAGAGCATTACGTTTTGGAACGAAATAGTAAACTTCCTGGCAACATTCAAAACATTGCTAGTTGTATGAACTTGTAATATAAATTATAAAACTCAATAATATACTAATGTTATTAATTTGTTTCAAAACCTTTTTTTAAATCAAATTTATTTTTTGAACTCGCTAACAAACTTTAAGTTGTTTTTATAGATAATTTTTTTCTTTTTCAAATGGTATAGTTGTATATTAATATGTTCCATAGCACATAAATATTTCTATATAAAATACGATTTATATATAACACCATTTAATTATATAATGTATATAAATAAATGGTGTTAAATTATTAATTAACACCATTTATAAATAAATGGTGTTAAATAAATTCAGTAAAACCAAATTAATTTGGTTTTCAGTAAAACCAGAATAAATTGGTTTTCTAGATATTACAATTTGGTTCGTTTATTGGGACAAGCCGTAAAACCAAATTTGGTTTTTTGAAAAACCGATTTTCGTAAGAGTGTAATTATACTCATTTGAGCTAAAAATAAATGAGATAGAATGTAGACATACTGATAACACCAAAATTTAATTCTGTTGCAATTTCAAGTTTTCCGTTTGCAAATTCTTCCTACTCTGGTAGGTAAATTATGAAGTCATCATTAACTTTGTAACAACAATGCAAATTTTAGTAAATTAAGAAGCAATGTTATTTCTATAGTTGATGTATGTATTATCTTAATATAATAAATCTTTAAATAAATTACTAAGTATTACTTTTATATAGCATTTTTATTGATTATGATTTATTAGAAACTATAGGGTAACTTTTGCTGAGTACAATATTGTATTATTTGTTCAAAATTCTATTTTGCTACCTCATAACATATGTTATGAGGTAGCAAAATTTTTGTTTTAAACATAAATTATGACAGAACTTCAAAATATGACATATGTCATATTTTGAAGTTCTTGAATAAAGTAGCTTTAAAGTTATTGAAGTTAATATGACTTATGAGGTTTGATCTCAGCACTGAGCAAAGGGGAGATTCATGGTTTTGCATGCTCCAAATGCACCATTTGAAGCGTTTGGAGCCTACAAATTAACCAACAAGAATAAGCTCGCGCACCTGTATATAATGTCGCCCAGTGGGCGAGATTGAGTTTAAGTGGGCAACGTTCAGTGCTTTTGACACCCTGTACAGTTTTTAATGTTAATTTCAAACACTCTTATAAAATTTAGAACAGTTTAAATAGTTTTGTAGCTGAAAGACTAAGCAATCTAATGATGCATAATGCAGCGGTGTAAGTCTATAAACACACTGTCAACAGCAATTTTAGTGCGGATGTGGGTGGTGGGAAGATTTGATTAAACTATTTATTATTAAAGTTTAATGATTTATGTTTAAAACAAAAATTTGCCGACATTTATGTTTAAAATAATTCACAAATTTTTATATTTTTTTTTAAATAAGAGAATTTTTATATTATTATACTACATTTGTCAACATTTTCTTATATTTTTATTAATATTGTTAAATTTCATTTTCTTATATTATTATTAATATTGTTTTAATCAAAAAAGAAGTAATAACTCGATTATTTAGCTTTCGATTTTGGGTTTTTGAAGAAAGGAGTAAAATTTTTAAAATATGTATTTTCACGGTCACAAAAAGTGATAAAGCCTAAAATGTCCACTTTTCACCCCTCTTAAATTTCTACCACATTATTATGAATGTATTCGGTATAAAACAAAATAATTTTTTAGCTCCTCGAATTTGCTCCATTTTGGTTTTATACCTATTGTTTCAGAAAAGACATTAGAAAAGGCCCGGGGCGAGGGGGGTGAAAACAACAAATGCAAGACTTCATTTCAGCATTTTTATAACTTGAGATCTTTTAAAGTTTATATATAGACATATATATATATATATATATATATATATATATATATATATATATATATATATATATATATATATATATATATATATATATATATATATACATAACAGGGGCGTTGCGTGAGAAAATTCCAGGAGGGGGGGGGGGGAGGGGAAGACTGCTTAACATAGTTTTCACAACTATTTTTTATAATTCAAGATTTCAAGAAATCAATTTCTGTCCTATTTACAAAATATACTGATTGTTATACTACACTGTACTCACTCTCATGAATTGCCAATTATCATTATTTATTAACTTTTATTAACAAAACATAGCTTCCTTTATATATATACAAAATATTCAATTCAAAAAAAGTCTAAAAAGTTTACCCATTCATAGTAAAATTGTATTAGTCCAAAAAAATGTTACAATTTGCAAATTCAATAAACTTTATAAACCATTCTGGCAGCATATATAGCAGTTTAAAATTTAACGGAAATGAGTTAGTACAAAGGAATATGGAAAATATTATTTTATTACAAAACTTATACGCACAATATTTTATCATCAGTCTATCATTTTTTGTCTACAGTTTGATTTTAATATGACGTTTCTTCAACTGAACCCATTGTTTAACAAGATGTTCGGGGTTAACTCCTTTACAAAGTTCTTTTTCGCACTTCAGTAGCATGAGACTATCCAATCTCTTGTCACTCATTGTTGTTTTCAGATGTGATTTTACAATCTTGAGTTGACTGAAAGAACGCTCATTTGATGCTACACCATTAGCAGCTGTAATTACAAAAATGTATAGTTTATGGGCTTGTTTCAGTATATCCTTTAACTTCACAACATGGTACAAAATGTCTTGCAGCATCTTGACTGGTGTTCTTGATGTCTTAAAATCTTCATCACCTTCTTCTAAACAGATATCTATCAAAATTTCCATCTGGCCTTTCAGCACATGAACGTCTGGAATATGATCCTTGTATCCAGGAGGAAAAATTTGATTGCTTTTGTTAAGTTTTCAATACTCAAATTATCCTCATTTAACGGAAAACTAAAAATTTTGGTGATAGGGTCAAATATTTCCTTTATTGCTGCCAATTTTTTGGTTAAACCCATGGCTAGAGAGTCAATGACCTCTTTGAATTCTTTCCGTAAAAAGCTTTCATCTCGATTGCTATTAATCTATGGTGTCGTTTGTAATCGTTTTCTGCATCAATGTGTAATTTCCTAGAAAATATTATTGCACTTTCAATCAAATTATTCATAGCATCTGTATCGTTACTGATATTTTGTATGTTCTTGGCAGTACTTTCAATTACATTAATACTGTCAATGACATTGAAGTTTGGACTTTCTAAGATTTCTGTTAATATTTTTATCTTCTCAATGATATTCTTCATGAAGAAAAGAGTAATAATGAAATCAAAAGTTGTTACTTTTTTCAGAAGTCCCATTGGCTTAGTTCTCGTGTTAGTATCAAAAATCTTATTATTTGAGATGCTCTGAAGAAGATCAATAACCTTCTCCAAACACTGATTAAAAGCCTTAAAAGATTTTGCTCGTGCAATCCATCTTGTTCTAGACAGGTTTACAAGCTGTATTGCAATGTCAATGTCTTCAAGTTTTTCTATTAAATGACTAAATCTTTTTTTGCTTGATGTGAAGAAAACATGCAACTGTTCGAGGACCTTAAGCAATTGTCGCATTAAAGCAATAACATTGCAGGCATGTTCAAGAGCAGTGTTTGCTCTGTGGTCTTGACAAGGTATGTAAGGTACATTATGGCCAACTTCTTCTGTTATATACTTTTGTACTCCTTTAAATTGTCCAGACATTGAACTCGCGTGGTCATACGATTGAAAAGCCATCTTTGATGTGTCAATGCCTTCTTTATTTAAAGAAGATAAAATTAGCTCAGCCATCCCTTTTCCAGTCTTATCAGTGCATTCGACGGATTTCAAAAGCCTTTCCCGAATCTCACCGTTCTCAAGTTAATAATATTCGTGTCATCCTTTTCATCTCCGTCATGAAACTGGGTTAAATGATCTGATTTAGAATTTAATTCTGTAAATTTCTCAGCTTGTTCCTGGACTACAACATAACCTGGGTTTTCCCCTTTTGCATCATTATCTTGAATTTTTGAACTTGCGTCCTCTTCAAATTATATTAGAAGACGTTGTTTCTTCTTCTATGGATATACCACATGTTGAAGTCGCTGTTTCAATTATTATCAAGTCTAACTTTGTATGTTCACTACTTTATATTTCATCATCCACTTCGATATCAATACCAGCATTCTGAGGTTCCATTTTTCGTTTTTTTGAAACTAAGGAGGCTACAAAAGGATTCTCTGGGGCTCCCACTGTTTGTATATGAACCTTTCTACCACCATGAACGGATCTTTCATGACTGGTTTTATAGTCGTTATTAAATACTGCTTTGCATACGCAACGTTGTAATTTATATCTTTTGCTATTCATATTTAGTGCTGGAAAACAAACGCAGATACTATAATTTACAGTAATTTTTAAATGATTTAATGTTTATAAAAGTTATCACTCTTAATAATTGTGATAAGAGTCTTATAATAATAGACCTTTGAAAATTTTTGATGGATTTTCGCAAACATTTTAATTTAACTAGAAAATATTTTTTGATTTTATAACCGATTTCCCAACTGTCCCAACTCGTGGTATAGAAATTCCCAACTTTTCTCTTTTCTAGAATCTGGGAGGGGGAGACTCCCCCCCTACCCGTCCAAGGCGACGCCCCTGTACATATATATATATATATATATATATATATATATATATATATATATATATATATATATATATATATATATATATATATATATATATATATATATATATATATTTAAAATTTTTGAATTATTCTGGGAATTTTTATTTTATTTTTTAAGCGCGATAGATCACTCCTAAAACTAATAAAGAGCGTATTAAAAATTCTGCAAAATATTTTTTTCAGCAATGGGTATATATACTTTTTAAATTATAAAAAATAGAAATATATTGGAAAACTTTTGAAAAACGACTTTTGGCCACATTTTTATGATTTGGATTCATAGTGCAGCTGCGAGAAGCAAAAATTCCGCCTCTAGTTTAGAGGTCAAAACCAGATGGGAAGCAGAAGCCACTGGAGACGGCCTCTAAATTTATTTTGCCTCCAAAATATTGTTTAAAGATGGCCACCAACAGCTTCCTCCTCCCTATTGGCGGCTTTCAAAACAATCTGTCTTGTAAAAGAACTCTGGCGGTGACGGTAGCAAATTATAGATGGAAGCCAGAACATTCTGCAGTCACAAATATTTCAACACAATCTCTGCCGAAGAAAAGTGGAAATAAGAAAGTTTCTTCCGTTTAGCAACTCTCTTTTATACTAATGTTTTTATTTTGATTTTACTATAACGGCTTTAGATCATAGTTGAAAATTTCGACTTTCAGGACTTACTCAAGGCTGAATAACAAACAAATTAAAATAATGACTTGGTACTAGATTTACCCTAACCCTAACCTAGTACTAGATTAAACTTATTAAAATTTTTTAGAAAGTATGTTAAAAAAATTTGGTAGTAAGGTACTTTTACATTTAAACATAAACTTTAAAATCTCAAATAAATTGAGTTTGGCCATATCTAAGACCTTTATTAGATTCATTTCATAGGTAGCATAACCTAATTTATTTAAATAATTTATTGTTTTAAGTTTTGTAATTTCTTTAATTTTTGATTTGTAATTGTTTACCCGTTTTCATAGTGGAAAATGTAGAAACTTTCCTCATTTGGTCCTCATTATCCGCTTTTGAAATACTTTTCAAGTATTACATTTTTATTAATAAACTATTTTAATAACTTTGGTTAAAAACGTTTTGTTTTAGTAAAAAAGTAAAGCTGGCTTTTTTTCAAAAACAATTTAAAAATAGATTAATGACTTCAATTTAGAGATTAAAACTTTTAGGTTTGCTGTTCCGAATTTGGAACAGAGTCTTTTTATGAAAACCAGTTTGTATGCTTTCCTCAAATATGGAAGATGTTGTCATTATATAACTTGACTCTTGTAATACAGAACTATTTTTGCACTTAACGACTGAGAATATTTCCTTCATTGACAATTTTCATCAAGAATAGACCGGACCACTTTAGAGAAATGTCTTTTTTTTTAAAGAGAATTCAATTTAAGTGATTAAATAAGTCGAAGCGCACGAGAATTTCGAGAAGCATAAACTCTTCTTTTTTTTAGGATTACAAGTTTATTAAACCGCGTCTTAGCAACTGGAGCATATAATGCACTGAAAAACTCCATGTGGTTGCTTACAGACCATTTTTAAAAATCATTTGGTTATCTGGAAGCTGCACAATTTAATAAACCCATGCTTGAATTAGATTTTCCCTAGGTTTATTCCACAAGGTCGGTATTAAAATCTTCGATTATTATTAAAGAATCTAATTGAGACGTTTCAGATAATAGTTTCTCAAATGCATCCCACCAATTCAATTTTGACTTAAGGAACTTAAGTAAAAACTTAAGTAAATGTTAAAAACAAGTTTTTTGCTTTTTAATTAGTTTAAGTTCTAAGATGTTATTTTTAAGACGCTATGATTTTTTTTTTTTTTTTGCAGATTTCCTTCAATATATTTATTTTATATTCATATTTTACATATTTTAATAGCCCACTATAGAAGTTCTGTTTTGACACATTATTTGATCTCCTTGAATTTCGATTGAAACTTTGAAAATCCACTTAAACGCACAACCATTTTTTTAAGATAATCGATAAAAACTGATAATCCCTAATATCAGCCATTTCTAATGCTAACATTAAAGATAACGGTACTACGTTTAGAGATAACAGAACAAGCGGTCTTTTGGTCAAGGTGGATAACCGTATTTTTAAACTAAACAAATCTAAAGTAGAACAAAACGATGATATACCAACAAGAATACATTGTAAAAAGAAAAACCGTTATATTTTAAAAAAATATAAGGCTAGATTTCGTATTTTATAACTGACAATTACCATTATGTTCAATGTATAATTCGTATCAGAAAAATAAGACAGTATTCGATATTACGTTTTTTTCATACGAATTATACATTGAACATTACATAAGCCATCATAGCTCGGGGGAAGCACACACAAGACAAGATTAATGTCTCTTTATTGACGACGTAAACATGCTTCTAGAATATTAAGTCATAAAAAAAAACTTACACATGCTAAACCCCTATTTAAAGAAATGAAAGCGCTAAACATTTATCAAGTTAATATCTATGCTAATATACTATTTATGCTAAAATTCAAAATGGGATTAGTTTATTCACGATTTACAGAAAACTTCTTACATTCAAATACCAATAAGTTCAACTCAAGAGTAATTGGTAACTTTATCATGCCCCGAAAAAATAAAAATAAATTCTCAATTCTCTATCTTTTATTGCAGCCCCTATTTATATAACAAATAAATGCCGAAATACACATTAATTTCTCTTCCAGACAATATAATACTAAAAACCTTGTTTATAATATAATTAATTACATAAATGTTCTAGTTCACGTGATCAAAATTTGAACAAAAATCAACCTACAATCCAACGTGAAAAATGCATTAAAATAAATAAATAATAAAAAGATAAAAAATAATAAATTAATTAAAAATAAAAGCACGCACACACAATTCATAATATAATTAGAAAAAACAAAACAAACTTTTACCACAATAACATATTTGTGCATAAGAATCACAATGTTTATGTGTAACGTGCGTATTACCCCAAGGTTGTCGATGATAAGACTTATATCAGTCTTCTGCGAGTTTCCTATAACAATATAATCTATATTATCAAGTCTTTTATAATATATTCAATTAATGATCTTAAATTTCAACTTTTTTTTCTTCTTAACTTTATGTTTTTTTTCTGTTCTTTTTGTTACATACGAAGATGAAGATACTTATCAAATTCTAGTACATGCAGTTCAAATGTTGGAATGCAAATTTTAAATTTCAAAAATACTCCTGAAGAAAACATTGCCAAGTGATCGCTTTTACTAATTTAGCCATTTTTACTTTGTAAAAATGTTTACAGAGGGTGTTTAATAAAATAAAAATAATAATAAATATAGTAATAATAATATTAATATATAAATATATATATATATATATATATATATATATATATATATATATATATATATATATATATATATATATATATATATATATATATATATATATATATATATATCAGGGACGTGGTGGCCCAGTACGAGGGTACGAGGACTTGAACTGGGCCCTGATTCTGGCTCAGGAAACTAGGCCCCCAAAAAGAAATTGGGCCCCCAATCCTCAAAGAGAAAAAATTTATTTTAGTTCTATAAGTTTCTATCAGGGCATTTTTTACAACTTTTTATTTAATTTAACTTTCACGTCGGTTTGTTTGTTTGGTGTCCGCGCAAAACAAACACTAGGTCAGCGGTAATAATAAAAGAAATACGCTAAACTTTTAGCGTAAATAAAAAGTTCGTTAGGAAAAGTAATTGAAACAAACAAAAAACAACAAACTTTGTTTCGCGTAAATAAATAAAATCGCTGTGAAATAATAATAATAAAAAACGTTGTTGACCTGAAATTGATAGATTTTATACTGTAAAAAAGTAAGTAATGCTTTAATCTTTACTTATAAATAGTAATTAAAAAATAATAAAGTTTTTAAAGTAAGTATCTTATAAACGTAGAAATATAAAGAAGATAGCTAAATATAAAAAAGAAAGCTGGAAACTGAAATTAATCGATTAGCTTGTCTTGCTCGAGAAAGAGAACGGAAATTTCGAGTTAGAGCAAATGAATCAGCTGAACAACGAGCATCTCGGCTAAAAAAACGAAGAGAACAATATGTTGACGCAAGGATGGCTGAAACAGAAGAAGGTTAGGTTTTTTTTTGCTAAACGAAAAGGAAACCGAAAACAAGCATTGTAGTGACGAACGATTAAACGATGCTCTCTTCTTTATCTGATGAAATTAACCATCCCATGAACAGAAAAAAGAGAAAATTGTTAATGGAAAGTTCAAAACAATAAATATATAAAATGCATGAATTAATTTGCTTTGCATTGATAAATATGGTAATATATGTTTGATAAATAAAATTGTGTGCCTAATGACCGATAATAGTTATAACTCAAAGAAACCAATGCCCTGGTTTCTATCATAGGACATTTTTTTAACTTTATATTTATTTATGTTTCAGCTGAAATAAAGGGAAAAAAAAGGAAGAGGCAACATGGAAATACAAATCTGGTGAATTGAAAGCAGCTGGTAATGATCCAAAACAATTAAAGTTAACGGCAGGTCTCGCGTTAATGCAAGTGCAACAAATACAGAGAAAAATCTAAGACATCTTTTACGGCAACAGAATGTAGAATTAACATCAACATTCATTGTGAATATCACAAGTAAGCCTATTATTGAAATAGAGCCAATCACAGAGATTAGTGACCAATCATCTGTACAAGAAACAGACAATAGTCAAGATGTCATAATTACAGCAGATAAAGGAGTAGAACTACAATATTCAGAAACATTCAGAAACTGAAACATTACTGAAACTAAGTAAGTGACTATAGAAATGGGTAATTATGAAGTGCCTGTAACTGCAGCGATGGACCTAACTCTAGCAGAAAAGATTATCAGAAGCAACCAGACAACGTTGTAAATGTCAATGAAAATGATCCAGCTAAATTTCTAGAACTAAAAATTGCAAAGATGATGGATAAAATGCAATTTATTGTATTAGGGCCAAATCAGCCAACAAAACATTCAAGGTTATCTAAGTATTACACTGAATCAGTCAAAGTTAATGACATTGAAATTGTGCAGAAAAGGTCATGGCTAACCTACTCTATATCACTAGACAAAGTTTTTTGTTGTTTGCAAAGCAATCCAAATAATGCAAAAAATTTCAAATTTTGACGTTTCTTTCTAATAATACACAAAACAAGCTAATTCATACTATGACACAGATGGTCAAAAAGGATATTTCAGAAGAGGTAAATAATTCAGTACTCTTTTCAGTATCAGCTGATGGCACCACTGATATTACACTCACTCTTCTATTTAAGAAACGTGAATTTCTTCTTGAGGATGTGGATCAGTCTCTTGAACTGGCTGCTACCCGCAGTGTTCGTTTCAGTTCCTTACAAAATGCTACAGACCGACTGCTGACACTATACCCTGCAGTAATCGATTGCCTTGAAAAAATCTCAAATGACATAGAATTTAAAATGAATATTCGAAGTGAAGCACAAGGACTTTTATCCTGATTTCAGTCATATGAAGCAATTGTGACTTATATCTCTTCAAAGAAATTTTTACTATCTTGGGTCCCCTAAATAAAATTCTTCAAGGAGAAACACTTGATTTTTCCATTGCTATAATGTCTGTCGATGTATCACTGGAAAAAATTCAAGTACTAAGGGACAGTACTGGCCAAAATGCTATTTTATCTACTGTTAAAATTTCAACTGAAGCTCAGCTTGAACAGCAAACATTTGTTGAGAAAAGGACTCGCAAAAAGGAACGATTGAACTTCGATGAAACAGAAGATGAACGGCTTACTCAGGCTAAAGATCAATGGCTAGCAGAAGTGTTTTATACCGAAATGGATTCAGCAGTTCTTGTTGATAAATTTTCTTCACAGCGGAAATTTTTAGAAAGCATAGACATTTTTTATTGAAGAATATGATTGAAGATATTAGTCATAATTTTCATAACTCTAATTCACAAGAAAATATTCAATCAGTGCTTAAAAAATTCAAAATTGGTATCAGTTTAAATAAATTCGCTACTGAAATGGTTGATTTTGTGGAGATAACAAGAAAGGCTGCTGAGAAGGATAACAAAACTTTGCCTTCTTTCCTCACCATTTACAATTTTATGCTGAATATTATGTTAGATGCTGTATTTGCAGTTGTTAGATGCTCAGTTGCAGTTCTATACAAGATATTCAGTACAATTCTAACAAATTCAACAGAGTGTGAGAGAGTTTTCAGCAAACTGAAACTTGTCAAAACTTGTCCAGCAAATCGGCTGACATTAGAGCATGTTGGGGATTGTATTCTCTTGTCAATGGAACATGAGAAAATGTGGAGTTTGACGCATTCAGACATAATAAAAAACTACGCTGATACAAATAAGTTACGCAATATTTTGTATCCATTAAAAATTATTTTTAGTATAAATATAATTTTCCTTGATCGCGTATTTGTTTCTCGTTAAAAGTACTTCACCGGGCCCTTCTTCTGGAAATTTGTACCTGCTTTTCAGGTGCCACCACGCCCCTGATATATATATATATATATATATATATATATATATATATATATTTATGTATATATTTATATATATGTTGGCCGATTTAGCAGTTATTTAGGTTATAGCAGGTAGTTAATATAGTACATATCTATGTTAATAGTATATTGTAGGTAGTATATGTTATACATATATATGTTCGTAGTATATAGCAGGTAGTATAAATTGTATATATACATGTTGGTACTATATAACCAGAAGTATATGTTGAACATATATATGTTCGTAGTATGTAGCAGGTAGTATATGTAGTATATGTTCATAATATATAGCAGGCTTACATTCATACGATTCTTCAGGTCATTCTTTTAATTAGAACTTGTTACGCTAGGGCGTTTTAGATTTAAATGGTGTATTTAAAATAATTTTACATTTTTTTAGATGAGTTATATAATACACACTAATACCCTTTAACTAAAGCATTTATAGCATTTAGGCATAGCAATATTAAACATGTAATTAATGCCACTCATAAAAGCAAAGAAGCGTTCTAAGTTGGAGACCCCATTGACCTTTTGTAAGGATTGTTATTAAGTTGAAATATATTATGTTAAACAAATTTTTTTTTAATCAAATATATTTGTATAGGGGAGAGTGAGAAGAAGTAGGACGCGAATTTTTTTTTTCAGGGTAATTGCAATATTTTTTTTATTTGATGTATGAAGGGAACCAAACTAGTCTTAACAAATAAAAAAAACAACAAAAAGCAGTGTTTGGGGAACCGAATCCACCCCCTAAGATTCATAGAATGTTTTAATAAAGTATATATTTTTTGGTTTAAGAGGAACCCTGCTATTGGGGTAAAGTGGGACAAGTGTGCGAGAAGTGGGACAAGTGTGCGGGAGAAGCGGGATATTTGGGGGAGAGGTGGACTATATAAAAACGACTCCAGATCTAGTTAAATATTAATTTGAGCAAATTTTGATTTTAAAGTTAAGTTTAGTTTAAATAAAATTCAGCAGTGGAGTAGTGGTAGAGCGCTTGGCTTGTAAGTTGTAAGGTTCGGAGTTTGACTTCCACCACGTCTCTGGAAGTACCACGCTTAACTTAGTTTCTCTGCGCAGCGGGCCTTGTTCGTAAAGGTTCGTGTTTCCGAGTTAAAGGGTTGAGGATTATAACCACAATATTTACCACAATAACAAAATATTTAAAAATGCGTAGCCTCCTAGTCTGAAGTGGCCTTGGAGAGGTGAATAATAGAAAAAGAAAATCAAATTATCAATGCCTTTTTCAATCAAATGAAGATTACATTTTAAGAATTAACGCGTTTTCGTTACGCAGCGAAATCTCGTAACAAGGCCTGCCATAATATATATTTAACGATACAAAATATATATTTTGTATCATTAGAAGTTATATTGCGTCACTAGCGTCTCCAGTCTTTTCAACTTGAAAAGACTAGAGACGCTAGTGACGCAATTGAAAATTTCAAGTACCGCATTGTAATTAAAGTTTTTTTATTAACGCGTTAAAAATCATACAAACAGTTTTTTATTTCTCACTACAACAAAAGTTACAAATAAAATCTAAGTTCCTATTTGAAAAATCATTTTTATTATTTTTTTCATATATGAAAAAATTTTATTTTGAAAAAAATATTTTTTCATAAAACTTAAAATAAAATTTGTTTATTTTCTTACAATTTTAATGTTGCTTTTTGGTTAACTTATTAACTGTTAATAAATTTTTTCTTATTTATGTTTTAATAATGTTTTTAAACAATAAAGAGTTTTTTTTTTATTATTTATCAGTTACCGATAACATATTCGTGATCATATTATTTTCATAAATTAAACGAACGTCATTAAAACCTTACGTTATTGAATTAACAATGAACAAAATATCTTATTAATAAAATATTTACATCAAAATATATCGTGCATTTTTTAAAACTATTATGACAAAAAATAATTTTTATATTTAAAAGGAATTTATATATTTAATTCCTTAAGATAAAACTTAAAACACTTTATTTTTTTAACAAATTTTTAACAACAACAAAAAAATTATTAAACAAACTGCTTCTTTAACAAAAAATCTATTCGTTTACAAATGCGGTTAAATGCTTACGACTTTATTTCTTCTGAATAAACGTCAAACATCAAAAGATAATTTAAATATTAAAAGATTAAAGTTATTGTGTAGCGCAAAACTGCTGAACGCGTAGGCAAATCTCGCATGCTGAACGCGTAGGCAAATTTTGCAGACAAAATGCGAGCTGCGTAACGCTTTTAAACAAGGCCTGTTATAGTATTTTATAATTATAGAATTTAAAGAAAACCTAAACTAAGAATATTTAGTTTAAATTACCTTTGAATAACCTCGTAGAATCTCAGGAGAAACTGCAGTTAAGTTTTCTTTTATTGCTTTATGTTGCACACCCAAACCTGAGATATCTGAAAGAATAGCACTTGTATTATTTTTTCGCATGAGCCTTCGTCGCATGGTTCTTAAGGCACATCTCTATCTTTAACAACTGCTTCATGTTGCACATCCAAATCTGAGATATCTGAAGGAGTAGCAGTTGTAATTAATTTCTCACGTGAGCCTTCACTGCATGGTTCTTGAGGCACATCTCTATCAGTTGCAACTGATGGTAAAAAAAATTCATCCACATATACATGTAATAATAATCCTGACATAATATTTGTTTGTGTGAAAGATTTTTTCCATGCTTGTCGAATGAGACTGGCCATCTCATAAATTGTAATAGCTTGTCCTGGATTGCTAAGCATCAAGCTATTGGTTGCTGCATTAAAATATGTTTTCATTGGACCAAAAACAGACCTATCTCACTGTTCTCCAAATTGACCATCAGGTTGAAACTCTCCCAACTCCCAATTTTTTTACATTATATCAATCATATGCAATAGTAAACACAATTTATGTTGCCAAAAAAATCTGAACTAAGTGCTAAGTATATAAATTTTAAAAATTAAAATATCATTTTATGCATTTTATGATGTTCGACTTTCAGTAGTCTGTTCCAACTGCAGAAGAAACTTGTTTAGTCTAAACAAAGGATATATATATATATATATATATATATATATATATATATATATATATATATATATATATATATATATATATATATATATATATATATATATATATATACATAATATATATATATATATATATATATATATATATATATATATAATGTATATATATGTATATATATATATATATATATATATATATATATATATATATATATATATATATATATATATATATATATATATATATATATAATAAATAAATAAATATATATATATATATATATATATATATATATATATATATATATAAGTTGATAGAAGCAGTATTAGACGGACCTTCTCACTGCTAGGTATCCAAACAAATGTTGATACAGTGCCAAATACAACTGAGATACATGTTGATACAGAGCCAAATACAACTGTTTTAAATACAACTGAGAAATTCTGTAGTCTTTGCTATTTAAATCTTGGTATGAATAATTTGGTATGAACAATATCTACAAGTGCAAATATTTTGCACTTGTAGATATTGTTAACTTAATTGTTCAAATAAATTTTTAAAAACTTATATTGTTTTTAGTAACTTTAAAATTCTATATTGTTTGATAAATTTTAAAATCAAACTGTAAAGTTTGATTCAATAGTTTTATTGTTTTATTTCTTATTCAATTTTTAGTTATTTTAAAATACTTGTTAAATTATCACTGTTAATATTAGACAGAGGAGTTCTTCATACTTGTTGCAAAAGTAACGCTGTAAGCAATATCATAGATATCAGTGAGTCGCTTGGAGAGAAAAATGCAGAACAAGTAGTTTTTGGATTGTTAAAACGCAAAATGGAACGTGAAAACATTGTAAGCGGAGAGCAGTTCATGTTGTCAACAGGTGGAAATTTTCACTTGGTTAAGGAACGTAACTGGTATTGTAGAATCAAGTATTAATATTAAAATGACTGAATTAGAGGAAACTCTTGATTCTTTATATGAATGCAAAACAGAGGAACTGGTTGACGGAGATCAGAAAGTTTTTATAGACATAGTTTATGTAAAAAATACAACAGAATTTATTAAATTTATAACAGAAAAAAGATGTATTGATAACCTTAATGCAATGGTAAGAATTTCTATAGATGGTGGTCAAAACTTTTTAAAAGTTATCATTAATGTTTTTGATCCAAAAAATCACTATTCTTCATCTGAAATAAATGAAGATTCTGGCGTAAAACATTGTTATATTCTTGCCATTGTGGAGTTAGTTTCAGAGGACAGTGGCAATCTCCAAAAGTTATTGCCTCATCTAAAACTTGAAGAAGTAAATTTTAGTTTTGCATTTGATTTAAAGCGTGCAAACAGTATTTTTGGACTATCAGGTCACTCTGGTAAATATGCCTGTTTGTATTGCGAAGGAGAATGCTCGCTAGAAACAGGAAAACTTAGAACTTTAGGCTCCATAGACCTGTGTTATGATCAATATGCATGTGATGGGAAAAAAAGATTGAAAATTCAGAAATACAAAAATGTTATCAATCCTCGTTTAATTTACTTACAAGAAGATCAAGAAACTCTTCTTGAACACATTGTTCCTCCACCTGCGCTCCACATTTTGATGGGAGTTGTAGATAAATTTTGTACTTTACTTTAGTGTGTTTGGCCACCTTTTAAAAATTGGTTGAAAACACATTACATACTAATGAGAGGGTATCATGGTGTAGGTTTAGATGGAAACAATGCAAATAGATTAATGTCCTTGTTAGTTGTTTTAGAGAAAGATGTCACCTTTGCTGCAGCAATTAATATTTTACCGATAGTTAATTGTTTGTGTAAATTTTTATTAATAAAATCAGCAGTGTTTGGTTAGGAACTGGGTATAGATATTTCTGTTAAAATTGAAGACTTCAAAAGTTCATTTTTTAATCTTCAACTGTATACCAAAGATATTTTTGACTACAATTTAACAGTTTCATGGAAAATTTATATTTTAGTGTGTCACATTCTCCCTTTTGTAGAACACAATAATACTAACTTAAGTAATGCAGAAAAATATGGTAAAGCTGTTCATCACAAATTTAAAAAAACTTGGGTGAATTATAAAAGAACTATTGGACACAAAAATTATGCAGAAAAGCTAAAATCTGTTGTAGTGAATTTCAATTTAAGCAAACAATACTGAAAATATCATTTGTGTTATAAATATATTTATTGAGTGTTTTTTTTTTAAATATAGATAAATATTATTGTGTTATTTTGACAACCATAATGGCTGACTTTATTTTAACTTTAAAAGAAAAAAAGAAAGAAATGATGTGTTTTAATTTTTAAATTTTACATACTTAGCACTTAGTTCAGATTTTTTTGGCAACATAAATTGTGTTTACTATTGCATATGATTGATATAGTGCAAAAAAATTGGGAGTGGGGAGAGTTTCAACCTAGTGGTCAATTTGGAGAACAGTGATCTAAAGGTTGTGCCTCATGTCAAGTATGTGGTGGCAAATTCATCATACAAACATGGTTTTCTTTCGCATATTCAAGTGACTGTAAAGAAAGGTGGCTTTCATGATTATCCATAATCAATAAAACTTTGTGATCGGTTGTTGGGCGTGCAAACTTAACAAAATGTTTTAAAGCATCTATAAATATTTCGGGATTCATCCATCCAGATTGATTGGCTAATCCAATAGAACCTTTTGGTGCTCCTTTCATTAATGGGTTTCTAAACAATTTTCTTGGAAAAACAATAACAGGGGATATTGCTACATCAGCTGCAGAGACAATGCAACATACTGTTACTAATTCACCTCTTTCTCTAGATGTTATTTGCCCGACTTGCTTTGTTTCCTTTGATTCAATGACACAAGAAGTTTTTTGCACAGTAGTAAAATGTCCATCAAAATTAAAAATCAAGATTAAAAATTTTAAATGATGTTTAGACTCTGATATACCTTCTTGCAATTTATTAAAGAAAATATCAATAGTATACCGATTAAATGCCGATGCTCTCGCAATTTAAATTGCCTCTGGTTTTCTAACAGATAGTTTTGGGTTTCTTTTTAAAAATCCTGTTAACCAATCTTGACAAGCCTTTTTTGCTCTATCCAACGCAAGGGACATTTTATTTTGTTTGCTCGAGCCATTTCAAAAGTTAGAGCTCTTACTTGAACGGTGTAAGGCCATATAAAATATCAGAACATGACTTTAGATAAGTGCTTAGTGTTTGTTCTTGTGCAACAGAGAAAATCATAGAATGTTGATAATTTGGTTGAAGATTAGCAGCTGGGTATTAACACTTTTTTTTATACACCTATTAAATGCAGACTTAGAAATGCCAGCTGAATATGCTGCTTCTTTAAGGTTTATCCCATTTTCCACTTCGGCCTCAGCAACTTTCAAAATGTTTTCTGAAACATGTGGAGTTTCACTTTTTCTTTTATAAACTCTAGGCATGACCTGAAATTTAAAAGAAATTAGGTTTGATAAAAAAATATTTATTTGTAATGGTATTAAGGTTACTGTTATTACTATATCTTATATCAGACTATTATGAAATTATGATTTTATTTAAGATTAAAAAAAATTTTATTTTGCTTTTGACATGCTTTCAAACTATTGATGTAAAAAGAATTCTCAATTTGCTCCAAACAATAATGATGAATCAAATTAAATTTATCTTTAATAAAGATCTCTCTATCCAAATTTTGTTTCAAATCCACTGTAAAAGAACTAAAACTAAAATTAAATATTTTAATTAAACGTATTAATATTTTTATTTTGAAAACAATAAAAAATCGTGGCTAAAATGTTTTAGAAATTTCCGCAATAAAATAACGCAAAACTGTTAAGGAGAAGTGGGACAATGATTTTTTTCTTTGTCCCGCTTCACCCGGTAAGCAGAAGATAGTATGGCTCAAAATGATGTTTTGAGTTTTTAAAAAAATGCACACCAGATATCATACTGTTTTTGTGAGAAATGTATGAGTGCTACAAAATTTACCGATTTATACCTGCCTAAACCCAAACCCTCAGATGATGTAGTTGCATCCCCTTGCATATTCTACCTAAATCAGTCGATATAGCAGCTCTCCTTTTTATGTTCTCAATATATCAATAAATTATCTGGTCTGCTTTTTAGAAAGCTTAAAAAACCTCATTTTGAGCCATACTATCTTCTGCTTACCGCTTCACCCCAATGTTGGGAAGACGAAATAAAACTAAAATTACAGCCACACAGTTAAAGCTAAAATATAAAATTATTTACTAAATGTTAGATGATAAGTGCATTTTCCTATAAAATAGACAAAAGATGCAACAACAGTCGAAAATAAATACATACATGAGTTACTAGACTGTCAGCAAAAGTACTTTTTTGGGGTACTTTCAAAAAAAGGGTTTTCACCGCGCGCAAGGAGTGGAAATAATGTCTACTAAAAAGAGCACATAAAATCAATACGTTTACATTAAATAACAGTAATTAGGCACTGCTGCTAAATAAAATTATAGGGGTGTCCCACTTCTCCCGCGTCCCACTTCTCCCCACTCTTCCCTACTTAAAAACAGATTGTTCTTGCTTAATTTTGGAATTAATGAGCTATATTATATTTATATCGGGTTGTTCACAAAAAAACACTCCTGTGGCGAACATTGCACTCCTATCTCCTCTATGTGATTGGTTTTTAAGAAAAAGAAATTAATGATTTATTTTTTGTAGAAATATTTGAATCGGTATCGATTCATTAATAACTAATTCGAGGAACTTATACACAATCTTATTTTTAGACGTTACAAAAGCCAAATAAGATTTAAAAAAAGTTAATTTTTTTTTACAGATCCAAAAGTTACTTTTTCAATTGTATCGACGGAATCAGACGGTATAAAAATATCAAACAGCTTAAGTTTAATGCAATAAGAAATGTTTTTAACCATGCGACAAAAGAATGATCGCATGATTAAAAATATTTCTTATTACATTAATGCAACATTTATGCAGCAGCAGCAGCAGATAAACATACTAACAGGTAAATATTCAAATTTTAGTTGTTCGTCTTCTGCTTCAACGAAGTCATTTTCAATTCCATTTTCACCCAATCATATGACAACAATATTCAAAATAATTCAGGGTATTCCTTAGGGAACCATCAGAACTGAACTGAAAACTAAAAGGAGGTTCAAAAAATTGAAACCTTTTTTATTGAAAAATATCAAAAAGAAAACGAGGGCAAAAAAATAGTTGAAAACGGTAAAAAATGAAAAATGAATTGCTTTGGTCAAATCAATATATTTTTTCACTTTAATAATAACTGTATTTATATACAATCGTGCGGGACATTTACAAACGGTTATAAACTGATGACGTGTAAAGACTTATGATGGTATAAATTATAGCATAATAATAATGATAATAATAATAAGTAATAATAATAAATAATAATATCAATAGTAGTAATATATAGTAATAATAATATCAAATACAGTAATATAAAAAAGTATAATCTGTATATATATTCTACTATATATAGATATAAATTTTACTATATATTTATCTATTTATATAACTAGCATGAGTTACCCGGCGTTGCCCGGGCCAATATTTAAACTGGCTTACCTGATATCTGTACACAAAAATGGGCCCAAAAAATGGTCCCCTCTGATCCCGGGGTCAGGGGGGCCCATTTTTGGGCCCCCTTGACCCCGGGGATCGGGGTACGGGGTCAAAACCCAGCTAAGAACCTTCTCCCCCTCGAGGACTACCCCCATGCCAAATTTCATCGAGATCGGTCCGGCAGTTTGGATTTCTATAGAGAACAAACAAACCAACACACACACACATTGCCTTTTATATATATAGAAGATAATGATAATCATTAATAATAATGCAAAATAAAAAACATAAAAATCATAATAATATCAATAACAAAAAATATAACAGGTAAAAAGAAGGAAAGAAAATGGAGAGAAGTTTAACGACTTAGAAAGAAAAGTCAAAGAAGGAGAAGTCCTAGGAAAGTTTTGTTATGTACCAGAATTTTTTAAGCATATTGTTTTATAAGGAAATAGAAGTATTGATTGGTCAATATAAATTTAAACATAAAAAAGATAAAAAATTTTTTGGCCATAATAAATTTTAACATAAAAAAAAAAGAATCATTTTGATGTATTAATTGATAAAACAACAAAACAGTGTAATTGCTCTCTAGAACAATTGAACAATTAAATCACTTCATGCTAAAAGAAATCTGGACAATCATGTAGTTGGTAAAACAACAAAAAAACTAACTGTACAACTGATGAACAAAGCATTTTTCACAAAATCATTTTAACTAAAAAAACAAAAAGGACGATAACAAATAATACACTTAGTTAAAACATCGAATAGGACGACAGCAAATAATATATTTAACTGTAACATCGAATAGGGCGACATCAAATAATATATTTAACTAAACTAACGAATAGGGCGACAACAAACACTATTTAGATTATATTTAGCATTAATTAAACTAAAATAAAAATATTAAAAATTTATTTCAAAATAATATCTTTTTTTTAGATCTTGGGCTGTGCGCGTTTCAGCATAAATGTTAAATAAATAAAATGTTAAAAAAAGAATATCTAAGTAATAGGGGCAGATCCAGCATTGTTTGGTCTTTGAGATAACTAACTTCCACACATGGAGCAAACTCCAAAGATTTTTTTTTTTTTACTTATATCAAATAAGGATTCTTTGCAAAATATTGCAAAGGCTGGAGCATGGGAGCAGAATAGCCGCAAAATTTTCGCCCTCTGCCCCAAACGTGATAATAACAAGTTAATAAAATATTTTTTCTACTATTCTCAATTAGATTTGTATTTATCAAAAAGTTTTAAGTTTCATAGTATAATCTCTCAGCGTTCAAAAATTACGATCGTATAAAAATTGTAACCCCCTCAAATTGTTCAAACTTAATATGGTCATAACTTTTGAACACTAGAATATTATGCTATAAAATTTAAAATTTATTGATGAATATAAGTCTACTTGAGAATAGTACAAAAATTATTTCATCAACATTTTGCTCTCAAAATGTTTAAGATTTTTTGGGGTTTTTAAGTTGAACGTTTGCATAATATATAAATTTATGAGGATATCCAAGGCATAAAATGCACGAAACATGGCTAGAAAGTCCTATTTGTTTAGTGCAGTGATTGTTGACTGAGATTTTTAAAATGGAATTTTTCGCTCTTTTAAACTTGTTTGTATTACTGGAACTTATAATTTTTTTTGAAGAAAGAAAAAAACAGGCAACCAATCTTTAGAATTCAACATACGTTAAAATTATTAATTACTTTACCATGACAGGGCTGTTCAAAAAGGTTGTAAATCTGGTCAAGAAAAAACAATCTGTCACAATGCTTTAATTCTTTTTTTATGGTTCCAAAATGACGCAAGGAAGATATGCGTGACCTCTAAATTGATAAAACTGAACAATCTTTTGAAACATGTTCAGTCTAAGTGTTTTTTAAGTGTCAACAGTAATCAAGACAAAACATGATTTTTATTTTTTACTTCGCGTACATTCGTGTACACGAATGCTTTTCAGATTCAGGTTTCTCAATCTCTCAATACATTTTTCTGTAACAGCATGCAGCGATAGAAAAGCAATAAAGCATACCTTTATACAAGATGATCCGACCATAACATAATATTTAAAAGATTTCAAACATTTCCGGGTATCCTCTTTTTTTTTAACGTCTCTACTTAATGTTGTGACAATAAATCAATTATTGTAGATACAAGCTATGGTAATCTTTAGTTTTCAAACTGTAAAAGTAAATAAACATTTCAAGTTGATTTGCTTCATGAAAGTTTTCTAAACAAATTTTTCTTTTGCAGCTAAAAGAGGAGACCAGCTAAAATAGAAGAGCTAAAAAAGATTAGGTCTTGCTGCTATGTTTTAAGTGTGCATTACAAAAAAATGTAAAAGCTTAAGTTAAGTTTTTAAAATATAATAGTTCTACTAGTTAAGATTTATTGAAAACCTTTTAGTTGAAATAGTGACTGTGACCATTTAACTAATTGTTTACTTTGTATTTAATTTGCTGATGTTTACAGCAAATTGAGTACAAAGTAAACAATTAAAACAAAGAATTAAAAGATTTGAAAAAGTCGAAAGCTAAACCAAAAAATCAGTTTATATTTTTACAAAAACGCGAGAAACATAAGTTAATTCCGAAATCTTTACGAATCAATTCTCCTGTAAATTCAAGGAAAGCAAGAAGTATTATTTTTCGTTTTAGAGTTGAACTTTTAGTTTGTATAAAAAATGATTCTAAAAGACGATACTTTAATCTTATTAACATTGCTAAAAACCCAGGGAGAGATTTTAAAAATAAAATTGAAGACAAAGACTATAATCAAGTGATATTTATCATTGAAAAAGCTCGCGAAAATATGTTTATAAAATCTAACGAACGATTAATTAAAAAGTTTAAAATACTTCAAAGTGAATTCAATTACAACAAAAGTAATAAGAAATCAACGAAATACACTAAAAACGCGATTTTAAACCTTTGTGATACCAAGATACCTGATAATCAAATCGATCTTCTGAATCTTGGTCCACACTTTGTACCTTCCTTGAGATCTATACCTTACATTAACATTATTACAACAACTGAATTTTCTGTCTTAAAACTCGAATATAATAAAGAAGTTAAAAAAACGCAAGCCTTAAGGAAAAATGTACTGAGGAGCTTAAAATGGGCGAAAAAATTAATCATAATCTAACGAGAGATCAAAGAAAAGCATTTAAAGAAACTAATCAAGACAAGAAAATTGATATTTATCCATTCGATAAAGGAATAGGATTCGTGAGAACAGAACATGATAAAGCAATTGAAAAAATAAGAGAACAAATTGGCCCAACAAAAATTATTAGTATTGATCCCAATCCAAGTTATGCAATAAAATAAAGTCTTTCCTTTCGAAGCTTAAGAAAAAGCAATGTTTTCTAAAGATGAATATGAAAGCATATATCCGAGTCATCCTATCCCACCACGTTTGTATGGGCTAATTAAAGCTCATAAACAAGACAAATCTTATCCAATGAGAGTCATTATATCAACTATTGGCACACCTTGTGGAATTTCGAATTACTTGGTTAGAAGAATACAACCGGTCTTAGGTAAAAATCCTATTAGGTTAAAAAATTCAAAAGACTTATTAACAAAACAAAGTCGTGGTTAATTGACAAAGATTAAATACAGGTATCCTTTGATATTGTGAACTTATACTTCTTAATACCATTAAAAGAAGCAGCTTTAGTACTTTTGGATCAATTAAATAAAAGCGTTTCTTACAAAAATTCAACTAAGCTTACTTTAACTGAAACAAAACAGCTGATTGAACTTTGTTTGTTTTGTTGTTATTTCTAGTTGAACGGTGAGATTCATAAGTAAGAGAATTCAGGCCCCATTGGATTGTCTTTTATGGTTGTTTTGGCTGAACCTTTTTTACAATACCATGAGGATAAGGCAATAGAAATGGCAATGGCAATCATTCCTTCAATTGATATTAAATCCTGTCATAGATATGTGGATGATAGCAACGCTAGGTTTTCTAACTTAAAGTAAGCGGAACAGTTCCAAACAACCCTTAACAGACAACATCCTTCTTTAAAATATATTATCAAGGTTGAAAACAAAAATAAGATACTTAACTTTTTGGATATAACTGTTATTTATAATACACAAGAAAAATATGAGTTCAAGTTTACAGAAAAGATGCTATAGCTAATATCCAAATCAAATCTCATTCTAATTACGATCCCAAAATTTTAAAAGCAATACATACACAGAGCATACTCAATATACAGCGAAAACCATTTAAAAGATGAGTTAAACTTTTTAATTCAAGTGTTTACTGAAAATGGGTACGATGAAAAAATGCTTAAAGATATTTCTTATCACGTTCGAAAAAAACGTTTAGCAAATAAAAATAAAATTCTATCAAACTCTAATAACCTTCCTACAATCTCTTTACCATGGATACCAATAATATCTCCCAGACTTAGAAGAATATTTAGAAAATCTGGTTACAGAACTATTTTTAAATCAAATGCTAACCTAAAAACGTTATTAACGTCTAGAACCTATTTAATTTTTTTTTTTTTTAGTTTACATTTGTTGTCGTAGTAAATAAATCACTTTCACAAAAACAAACAAGGTTTCTGAAAGAAGATCGTACTGATCTTATCATTAGAACCTTTTACAAGCATATGTATATAAACTACATCAAAACATAATCAACTAAATAAAACGTAATTAACAATAAAAGTTATAAAGAAAATATGAAATTACAATTAAAAAAACCTGACTACATCATCCATTAAGATAATTAAATTTTTTAGTTTGTATTTGAAAATGGGAAAAAGTAAAATGCATGTCGAAATTGTACAAAACAATTTTATTCCAAAGATAGGGTGCACGATATGCAATACATAACTGATTAAACTTGGTTCGACAAAAGAGCTCATGTATAAAATTATTGTTTCTAAGTGTATATTTATTTATTGGTTTCAAACAAAAGAGATCTTTAAAAACGTGTAAAGATATTTTTCCACATATACATGAAGCACAAAACAATAAAAACATTTAGCTCATAAATATTGAGAACTTTCATTTCAATAAAAATTTAAAATAAATTTAATTAAATGCAAATGCTCCAAAATGTCGGTGCATCAAAACTTCAAATACAAACAAAGGTTCAACAACAACAAAATTTTTAGACTGAAGGCAAGTTAAACCAGTCTGCATAAGGTTTGCATAAAGTAAATTGCGATGAGGATATTGAATGGGATAGGGCAGAAGCACTTAAAGTTGAGGATAAAAAAGTTGAAAGAAAAGTCCGTGAAGCCTTGGAGATACAAAAACATCAGTGTTCTCCAATGTACGGTGGTATGAATTTGGACAATGGACAATATGTTAAAAAAAATTTTTGGACTTCATTTTTTTCATACTTAAGTAAAAGAAGCCATCATAAAGGTGACATGAAAGTTTCTTGTTCTTATTTAACGGTCACAATTTTTGTAATTTTATTATATTATATGCTGATGATACCGGTGCCTATAATCCGGCGAAAAGTTCAAATAAATTATTTAGTATTGAGAAAATTCGTATTATCTGATGTTTTAAATTAGTTTATATATATACGTATATATATACAGTGGCGGAACTACTGGACGCAGGACCCTGCGTTGCGGGGGGGGGGGGCCTACCAGCTATAGGGGGCCCTCATATAAAAAAAATTATACTCTCAATAATATTTATACTATAAAACTCTTTTCCGCAGGTATAGTGGGTCCTAAAATATAAAACTTGGATAAAAAAAATGTCATCCATCGTATTAAAATATATTGTTCAAAAATTTACTGCCAGATGTTATTGTACAGTTAATTTTTATACCGTTATGTTGAGTTTGTGTATGAATTAGACAATTAGACTGAATTCGGTAAAAGTAATAATTTGTTGCGTATAAATTTTTTTTAAACTGTAAGAAGTTCTTCAATTTATAAGTTCTTAGTTGCATATTCAATATTTTTAAAATATAAACAATATTATTTGTTATGTCGTTGCATATCAAGGATAATGATTCTATAATCCTTGTTGCATATACGAATTAACTTTTAAATGTATGTTCTCATTTTCAATTTTATATTAAATCTTCCGTTGTATTAAGTTAACTTTTCATTTCTTATTTTATCTGAATTACTAGTCTCCAATTTATTTAATCGCGTTACGAATAATAAAGTATTGTTGCACGAGAGTTTATTACTTCACTGATATATTTAATAAAAGGTAATTAATAAATTTGTAATAATTTAAAATTTTACAACAGGTACTGAATTTATAAATTTGTAATAATTTAGATTTTGACTCATAATAATGGAAAAGAAATTAAGTAGTACAAGCAGTGCAGCAAAAAGAAGAAAGTTAAAAGAAACAAATGCTACTTTAGCTAAATTGCCGAAGCTAACAACGTTTTTGAAACCAATCGAAAAGCAAGCGGAAACGGAAGTGGAAAGCCAAAACTCTGCAGAAGTGGTATGTATAAATCAGTCAGTAGAACATGATGATATCGAAGAAAACATTGCTACTGGTAATAAAAATGTGAACGAAGAAGATGTGAATAGGTCTCCGAGAAACCACCGAAATGAAGACCAGGAAGATTCAAACTCTGATACGAATGATGCCATTGAACAAATTAATTTAGAAAAATCAAGTGAATTATTTTCTACTGACATTGCAAATTTTCATGGTAAAATACTAACAAAAGATATTAAGAAAATAATTGTATTATCGGAATCGTGTCGGCCAAAAGGTCCTTTTATACGCGACCCCTTGCAAGAAAACCGTAGGTTTTCCAAGGAATATTTTAAAACTACCACAAAATATGGATCTATAGAAAGAATGTGGCTTTGCTATTCCCCAAAACTTGATGCCGTTTATTGCGAGCCTTGTTGGCTTTTCTCCAAAGAACGAAAAGCAAAGGATAACTGGCGTGAGCATGGTGTCAGAGATTGGCGTGGTCTTTCTAAAAAAATTAAAATTCACGAAAATAGTCAACAACATATATTTGCTTGTTGCATTTATGAAAAATGGCGACATAATGAAACAGTTGATAAAAATATAGAAGAACAAATACGATACCAATCAAATTTTTGGGTGCAAGTCTTAGAACGGATAGTAAATATAACATTAGCACTTTGTAAAAATTCTTTGGCTTTTCGTGGTCATCGTGAATCATTTGACAATGAATATAATGGTAATTTTTTAACCCAAGTTCAACTTTTAGCTAAATATGATAATGTTATGAAGCAAGTTTTGAGTATGCCAAATGGATCTATAAAATATTTAAGCCATCAAATTCAAAATGAAGTCATACATTGCCTTGCAACACATTTAAAAGCCACTCTTACTGCTGATATTAATAGTTCACCTTTTTATTCAATTATAATGGATACAACACAAGATATTACTAAAAGAGATCAGCTCAGTCAAGTATTTAGATACGTAAAAATTATTAAAAATGAAAAAGATGAAGCCACATCAATTGAAATTAAAGAAGTTTTCTTGGGATTCACGGAAATATATAACCACACTGCTGCTGGACTACATGAAGAAATTTTAAATCTGTTAGAAATACATCATATAAAATTAAGTAACTGCAGGGGTCAAGGTTATGATGGTGCGAACGTCATGAGTGGGATATACAATGGGGTTCAGGCCCTTTTTAAGAAAAATCAACCCAATGCTATGTATATGCATTGCGCAGCTCATAATTTAAATCTTGTTATTAACGATGCGGTTAAATGTTGTGTTGAAATTGCTTTATTTTTTGTAATGCTAGAAGATGTGTACTCATTTTTCGGAAATAGCATAAAGGGGTGGGATCTACTATCCAAATATACAGGAGAATCACAAATAACATTAAAAAGGTTAAATCCAACGCGATGGGCAGGACGATATACTTCTCTTTTCGCCGTTAAAATTCGCTTTCTTGATATAATGAAAGCTCTTTCCGAGATATCAATAACAAGTACAAAACGTGAAGAACGCGAAGAAGCAGTACGAGTACAAAAAATATGAGCAGTTTCGAATTTGTTTTTTTATGCGTGCTTTTGTCTAAAATCCTTAATTTTTTTATTTTTTTATTTCGTCATTATTTCGTCATTTTACACATTTTACAATGTTATCTATAAATTTAAACAAATATATATAATTACAAGCTGACTGGGGTAGAAGTCAAAATGACTTATCATCAAGCCCCTTTGTGAAATACAAAAAAAAAAAATACAATTAAATTTTACATTTTCCAATATTACATAAAAGAGTGAAATTATTAAGTTTAAAAAAAAAAAAAAAATTGGTTAGAAATTTTAGAAGGTTAAAGAAGAACTTAAAGTTAAAAAAAAGAACTTAAAGTTAAAAAAAGAAGAAATTTAAGATAAAGTTAAAATATGAAATAACAAATAAAAAATTACAAATCTGTACATATTCGTATACATATTAAAGACAATAAACAAAAAAAAAAAAAAATTTAATTCGCTTCATATGCATATACATATTCAATACAATATTAAAATTAAATAAAGTACATAAAAAATTGAAAATACAAAACTATTTCGATTTTTTTTTTCAAAAAAATGAGAGAATGTACGTAATGTTTAAATTTAGTAAGTATTTTTTTATAGTTCTTTTAAATGTAGCAATAGATTTTATTTTTTTCATATTTTCGTCAAGAACCGAATTCCACAAGCGTGGTCCCCGGCATATAGTCGAGAAGTCAGATTTTTTGAGTGATGTTAGTGGGATGTAGTAATTACTCATTGAATGTCTTGTTTCATATTTATGATTAATTCGAGTGAAACTTTTAAAAAAATATTTTGGAATCATTTCATGTTGAAGTTTAAACATAAATAACAAGTTATGGTATATATTTAGTTTGTATACATTTAGAGCATTTATTTCCTTGAGTAACGGCTCGGCACTTTCGTATCTACTTGCGCCCAAAACTAATCTACTTGCTTGCTTTTGTTTAGTATAAATAATTTTTAGGAAAGATAAATGATTGTTTGCCCAGGCAATATTACAATAGTTAATATGACTATGTATAAATGAAAAGTATAAATTTTTTAAACATAAATTATTTAAAAGATGTTTTGTCTTGTACATAATCCCCAGGGTCTTTGAAACTTTGTTCTCGACTAGCTTTATTTGGCTTTTCCAATTTAAATTCTCATCGAAAATTATTCCTAGTATTTTCATTGAAAAAACTCTTTTTATTTTAATATTGTTAATTGTTAGTTCAGGTAATTTGAGTGGAAGGTTCTCGGATTTAGATGACTTAGCAAACAAAATATATTTCGTTTTTTCAATATTTAATGAAAGTTTATTTGCTTCAAACCACTCATTAAGATATATTAATTCTGTGTTTACAATATAAAAAATATTTTTTAAATTTGAGTCAGAAAAGAACACATTTGTGTCATCAGCAAAAATAATATAATTAAGTATTTTTGAGGACAAATAAATATCATTAATATAAATTAAAAACAGCAGGGGTCCAAGTATTGATCCTTGGGGAACTCCGCAATTTATTGATTCAAATGGGGAACATGTTAAGTCATATGGTACTTCTTGTTTACGATTTTGTAAATAACATTGCAGCCACTTTAAATTGGAGTGAACTACTCCATAATTGTGTAGTTTATAAATTAGAATCTTGTGGTTGACAGTATCAAATGCTTTTGATAGATCTAGAAAAATTCCGAGTGTGTAGCTGTCGTTATCAAAACCATTTAAAATTTGGTTGGCAAGATCAATTACTGCATGTTCCGTGGAATGGTTGTTGCGAAATCCAAACTGTTAATGAGGTACATATACCATCAAAATTGCTGTAAACTAAAAATTTAGATCTTACGACTGCTTCAGGTTCTCTAGAAAATGCCAGCAAAAAATTAAAACAATATAGAAAGATGTTTGATTCAGCAAAACTTGAAGCGGTAGAAATAGCGACTACGTGGCAGATTCCTGCAATATTTTTTCAAAAAAGAAGAAAAATTGTGAAAAGGCATTTTGACGAATTATCTACAGATCACCGTTTTGATAGTAGTGAGGAAATTTTTCGCATCAATATTTTTATAAAAATTTTGGACGTCGTTATCAACCAACTCGACAATAGATTTAAAGGAATGCAAGAAGTGGTACAATTATTTTCTTGCATCCATCCAAATAAATTAATGGTAATGAAAGAACGTGAGATCATAAGCTGTGCAGAAGCCATTCAGAGAAAATATAGTGAAGATATAACAACTGAATTTCCGCTGCAAATGGTTATGGTAAAGTCAATGCTACACGATGAAATATCAAAAATATCATCTATACGTGAATTGGCTGACCTTTTAATAGTAAAATTTTCAACTATAGCTGCAAGCGTTCCACAAGTGATAACAGCATTGTTATTGTTTCTTACATTACCTGTTACTGTTGCATCAGCTGAACGTTCTTTTTCGAAACTTAAAATAATAAAAAATTATTTACAAAATACCATTGGTAAAGAACGTTTAAGCGACCTTGCAATAGTTTCTATTGAGGCAAAAGCGGCTGGAAAAATGGAAATGAAAAACATCATTACCGATTTTGCCAATGTGAAATCAAGGAGGAAAGTTTTCACTATTTAAGTTCGGTTAAGTTTTAGTTTCGTTTTGAAGTTATCTTTATCTTTATTTAATTTTTTGTTTTTAAATATGATATATGAAATAAATATCTATTTAATATGTGAAGCTTTATTTTTTTTAAAAAAAACATTCTTTTGCGAGGGGGCCCAAATTTTGAAGTTCCGCCACTGTATATATATATATATATATATATATATATATATATATATATATATATATATATATATATATATATATATATATATATATATATGTATATATATATATATATATATATATGTATATATATATATATATATATATATATATATATATATATATATATATATATATATATATATATATATACATACATACATACATACATTTATTAATAATAAAGCACAATAAAATTTGTTACATTACTCGGAGTTACACGCTTTATGCGAACATCAGACGTAGCGATCTGATGATCATCAGACGATGCATTACGCGATCGTCAGACATTAACGTCTGATGATCGCATAAAGCGTGGAACTTCGAGTAATGTTACAAATTTAATTGTACTTTATTATTATTTTAATATAATATATATTTATTCTAATTTTGTATTGAGCACTGTTTACCGAAAAAAAACTTTTATTACTGGCATATATATATATATATATATATATATATATATATATATATATATATATATATATATATATATATATATATATATATATATATATATATGGGTTTAGAATTTGATTAATAAAAATAAATGTGAAAACTTAATTATGTTTATATTTTTGTTCCCTATATAAAAAACAAATTGTTGAAGTTGAAAATACTAAATATATTTTTAAAAATATTTAAGGTAGAACACCACCAAATATTCTAAAATGTTCAAACTATTCTAAAATGTTTAAAATATTCTAAAATGTTCAAAGAAATGTTCACAAAAAAAAAGATAAGTTTTATATCAATAAAAATTAGATTATTTAGAATGCTTCATTAGAAATACTTAATTTTACTTTGCCTCGAATTTATCGGAAAACATTCATTTTAATGGGTCCATTCAAAACACGACAACTTGAAATATATTAACACAACATCCATGAAATTTTTTAGATGTTTTAGACATGTAAGGTGAGGTATTGACATTTGGATTTTAAGATTTTCAAAGTACATAAAAACGTATATCAATTTTTTTACATCAAGTAAAAAAAAAAAAAAATTTTTTTAGACCTTAAAAATAAAAAAGCAGAATTTAAAAATTTCGAAATGTCATTCCCAAGAAAATAGTATAATAAACATTTGAAAATTTGAAGTGATTTGCATTTCTGCTTCTTAAGATATCATGTTTACAATCAAACAATGTTTCGCAAAATTTGAATACGGAGAAAAACGCAAAAGAAGATTAAATATTTTTGTCATTCCAATATAATTTTTTTTATTTAGTTAAATTATCAAAAAATTAAAAGATGTTGGGAATAAGCTTTTTATATTATTAATCTACAATAAATTGCGTATCTAATGAGCGAAATATCAAAAATTCACTTTTTTTTCAGGAAACATTTGGTGTTGTACCACTTTAAAATAATAAAAATATTAACTATTAAATATATTCGAATGTATTTTATGTTGTTTACTTTAACAGTCATAAGAATTTTTTTACTTGTAAATATATGCAATATTTTTTTGTTGATATTACTTATATTACATATAGTACGTCATATATTTGTATATTTAGTATAGTATCTTGAGCAGCGTAATAGCAATTAATGTGAACATATTTTAAAGAAAAACACGATATTTTTTAATCTTGACATGTTTCGTAGTTAACACACTACATTTTCAAAAGATAAAATTACAATTTAAAACTCTGGATATAAATATAAAATCAAAATTTGAAGACATTACAGAGAAATATTAACCGACAAATAGAATTGTTACAAACCAATACAAATTATAATACAAATTATGATACCGAAATTGCAAAAAAATAAAATTATAAGTAAATTAAAAAAAAACAAAAATAGACAAATTTATATTATAATGAACAGTTTGTTTATTTAAAGATGGGTTTTCCCATTTAATATGGAGTGCTTCTTTAACTTTCAATTTGTTTTTGTTAGAAGCAGTACCCGCCAATTTTAGCTAATATTTTTATTGGGTTTCACGAACAAAAATGGGTAAGTAATTGCTCTTCCTCCATACCGATTTTCTATAAACGTTATGTGGATGATATTATTGCTATTTTTAATTCAGAGTTTGAAGCTCAGGAATTTTTTACACATCTTAATAAACAACATAAAAACTTAAAATCTACGATGGAAAAAGATAATCATATTACAAGATAATCAAATTGCATTTTTAGATGTTCTTATCAATAAGTCTGTTTTGCTTCTTCCAGTTTATCACAAAAAAACATATACTGGTCTTTTACAAAAATTTTCCAGTTTCGTTCCCTATTGTTATAAATAAAATAATTGACACTGAAATTAAATTATTTGTTGATAAAAAGTTAAATCCATCTGTGATAGATAGTGTTGATAACCATAATATAAGATATTATAAGCTTCCATTTATAGGATTTTACTCAAATTTTACTAAATCTAAACCTAGTAAAATCATTAAAAAGTATTGTAAAGGTATTATAATTAATTTAATTTTCACTACTAACAAGCTACAAAACAGTTTATGTATAAAAGATCCACTTCCTAAGCTGCTCAAATCTAATGTTACAAACTTTCCTGTGCTGGATGTAATGCCAGTTATATCGGAGAAACCTCCAGACACTTAACAAAACGTGACAAACAATCTAATGTTTATAAGCATTTAGTTCATCTGTTAATTGTAAAAACCTATGTAACTATAATTGTTTTAAAATTTTGGATACTGCTTCTAACAAAAACAAATTGAAAATTAAAGAAGCACTCCATGTTAAATGGGAAAACCCATCTTTAAATAAACAAACTGTTCATTATAATATAAATTTGTCTATTTTTTTTTTTTTTTTAATTTACTTATAATTTTATTTTTTTGCAATTTCGGTAACATAATTTGTATTATAATTTTTATCGGTTTGTAACAATTCTATTTGTCGATTAATATTTCTTTGTAATGTCTTCAAATTTTGATTTTATATTTATATCCAGAGTTTTAAATTGCAATTTTATCTTTTGAAAATGTAGTATGTTAACTACGAAACATGTCAAGATTAAAAAATGTAATTGTATATATTACGCCAAAAAATAAACGCATAGTTTTTAATATAAATGCATAACTAAATTTCTATTTTTGATGGTGGGTTTGCGTTGATTTGAAACAATTAAAAAAAAATAATAATAATTTTAAAGCTTGCGATTAAAAATTTTTATAAAATTAAAACTTTTTTTTTGATTAAAAAACAAAATCAAAAGAAATCAAATACCAATGTTTTTTTAAGAAATAAAAAGTTTATGCATATTAGCAATAGAACATAAATTGATACCGATTTAGAGTATTTAAAGGAATCAAAATTGCAATTGTTGCAATTTTGATTTCTTTAAATTCCTTAAAGAATAAGTATAAATCACTGTAAAGTGCACGGTTATTTAAAAAAATCTAAATTTTATTTTTACAGTGATGCAATGCTTTTACGAAAAAAGTTCAACTGTGCATCTTTCAAAAAACAAACCAAAAAATCAAATTTACCATGGTATTTGTACATTTTAATACCAAAGTACCGGATATAACAATAGTCCAACATAAAATTATATGCACTTTAATTTTTTTTAAACACTATGACTTAAAAAACTAATATAAAAATTTCTTTAAAACTCCAATACTAACTATATTTTAATTATTAAAAAGAAACTAAATAAATAAAAGAACGCAAGAAAAGAATAGGCAAATGAGGTAAACATCACAGAGCGTGTGCAAAATTGTAAAGTAAAAACAATTTTTAAAATTACGAGTATAATTTAAGTCTTTATACATATTTACAAAATTTGATACATCAACTGTCAGAATACAAATCGGATGATCCATAGCTACATTTCACTATCTCTTCATAACACTATTTCTATAGGGAGCTATCGGCCCAAAGCTATTTCCAAATAACCCTCCACTGGGCTGAAAATTTTTGCATTTATTTCATATTCATAATTTTTTTTACTAGAGACTAATTAAATGTAATGGTCACACATTAGTTTCAGGGCCATCTGGACCACAATTAAAGGAGTCGCGGATTTTTCTAACTCCTGAGGACATTACTCTTGGAGAAACAACTTTATTGTAGTATCTAGAACTTGTTCCCCTATAACAAAAAATTAACATTATTTTAAAATAGAAGCCTATTTTGCCAGCTAATTAGTTGTAATTTAGCTAAATAACTAGTTTAAGGTGCCTAATAAACGCCTTATCCCATATTTATTAACTTTGAACTCCCCCTCCTCCAGCTATTTATTTTGTAGCTTTTTTCTTTGCCCTTTTTCCAAAAATGCTATTTGTGGAACTCTCACAAAATAATAATTATAAATCTGTTTCGTAACGGCTTGACGTTGTTTGCAAAAAAAAAATTACGTATATATTTTTTAACTCCCTCGCTTATTATAATTTTCAAAAAGTTCCTTTATTTATAATAAACCACATTTATTTGACACCTGAGAGTACAAAACAAGTAACATAAAACGTGTAGTAAAACAATTGAGTTTAATTACCTATAATCTATTCTTGAAATAGAAGTCAACCTAGATCGCCCTAAACCGATTGGTTCAATTAGACAACGAAAAGCAAGTAATGTTGCTCGAACCCCAGAGGTAGGTGGCTCATTTTTATGTTTTACTGATGTCATAACAACACCACATGAACCTCCATTAAGATTATAACGCCATGATCGAAGAATAACAAAGTCTCTTTTAACAGAAGGGGCAATTGATTGAGTTTCATAGTAAAAAATATCTGTGCAGTCATCTAAAGTGTCTATAACTTGCCATTCTAAAATCTCATCGTCCCATAAATGTCTGAAATTCAATTTAAATATGAGTGTTGACATATTCATTAAGCACAATATTCATTACAAAAATATATATAAAAGTACCTTTCTTTTATTATTCGCTTTAAAATTTCTTCAGGTGAAGCTTGAACTTCTGTGACAGCACGCCAAACACGCAATGGGTATCCATCATTGACTTTGCGATACGAAATTGTAATCTCATCACATTCAGAATGAATATCCCACTTTGTTGATCGAGAGTTTACACTTGTTTCCTTCGTAATAACATATAGAGTTAAATTAAAGTTAAAAAATATTTAACAGCAAATACTTGTATTATTATAAAATAATTTTTTTACCTGCAATAGATCAGAGAAGCAAGTATCAATATGATGCCGATAGTCATCATCAATACCTGGATCAACACCATTTTGGCCTAGTTTTTCTAAAGGTACAGGCTCCCCCTGTTCAATGTAAGTAAAACGACATTTCATCATGACATCATCAGGTACCTATTTGTTTAAACAATTGAAAATTTTTATTTGGCTAATTAATGCAAAAAAGAGACTTTTTTAAGTAACATAAAGTAAAAAAGAGTTGATCACTTACACAAAATAAAAAATTTACACACTTCATCATACATGCTAGACATTCTTGAGCTGCCTACAACAATAAAAAAACTTTAAATAAATTTTTATATTTAGAGCCAGCATTTCGAGTTTCTTAATATTATACAATCCAATAACAAATCTATGGAATAAGAACTTCTAGAAAATAACTCTTACTCTAGTATCATCTAATTCCTTTTGATATTGTAGAGAGATAGACCGTCTCATTTTTTTGGGAGCGTTATTTATATTTTTATCATTTTTTGAAGCTCCTCCTCCACATAAGTGAAATAATGCAGGTACAAAGCATGTGGCTAAATTAGCTTCACTCATTTGATTAACACTTGAATAAGAAGCCACTTCATTAAGAAATGACAGTATTGTTTGTAATACATGACGATTTTCATCAGGCATTAGTATCACAGCTAACTGCATTGCCTGTAAACGAAGTTCGCTTGGAATGTCTGTAAAAAACATTCATTCAAAATAGAATATAAAATAAAAGTTAAAAAAAGAAAAAAAATCAAATAAATGTATACCCTTGTGAATAGCAATAAATGTATCAGAAAGCTTGGTTGTAAGTAATGGTTCAGGTAATTCCCTAAAAAATTGTTTCAACATGTCTGCAACATCATAAGCAGAATAACCATCTAAGTCTATTTTACTAGGATTCAACTCAATTTGCATTTTTAATTTTTCTATTCGAGATTTCATGCCAGATTTACGAAATATGCCAATACTGTCTTTTGCAACTCTACTTAAGTAATTTATTGCTAACACTACAGAGTGTGGCAATGGACATCCAGTTCGCTCAGCAATTGTTAACAATGGAACACCAAATATATTTTTATCTAAATTTAAATAAATAATTTATATGTATATACTTATATTTTTATATATAATATCTTTGTCTACTTAGCCTTGCATGGAATGTCATTGATGAGATAGTACTAAAATAGTAATCTATTTTTTTCAGTTTCAATACATATCTCAATTGAGGGTTTGAGTTTGGCCAGGTACTATTTAAATATGAAATACTTTTTATTCAGCCAAAAAAAAGTACTTTTTTGCACTATGCTTTGTTTTATTCTCATTTTTCCTAAACAAAACTGTTTAGATTTATATATATATATATATATATATATATATATATATATATATATATATATATATATATATATATATATTTCGAACATCGTATTAGCAATAAATTTGTAAAATTTTTAATAAAAACACAATATTTTTTATTCTTGACATGTTTCGTAGTCTTACTACATTTTCAAAAGATTTAATTTAAAATTAATAATCTGGTAAATAAATTTAAAAACTAAATACAATACATATATTATTGTCTTCAGTTTTTAAATTTATTTACCAGAGTTTTAATTGTAAATTAAATCTTTTTAAAATGTAGTAAGACTACGAAACATGTCAAGAATAAAAAATATTGTGATTTTTATTAAATATATATATATATATATATATATATATATATATATATATATATACATATATATTATACATATATGTTATATATATATACACACACATACATAACATGGCATGCAAAGATTTCTGGTCAGTGACATTTTGTACACAAATTTATTTAAAAAAAAGACTATTGATTTTTAATCATTATGAATTATTAGTATGAGATAGTAAACACAAATATAGTAAAAGAATATTATATATAAATACACTCACATACTTTTCCTGGCACAGTACTGTGTGTGAGTATATATATATATATATATATATATATATATATATATATATATATATATATATATACACACACACACATATTTAAAATTTGTTTACTACAATACTTTTGGTTTTTATATGGACATGATCTTCAAAATCTTTGAAAAATATTTAGAAATGCCCCAGAAAATTGTTTCCATTTTAGTAAATTCAACAATACCCCAAAGAAAACATTCACTACAAAACCTCAAATAACTCAAATTGTGCTTGATGACAGCATAAACTTTAGATTTGAAACAACAAGGAGTTTATATGCTCTCTTAAAACAAAATATAGAAGCTCTATAAAGGGTAATGATGACATTCCCAAAGAATGTCCGTCTCACTACATTGAATGTTTTAAATACAGCAATAAGCTTTCTACCTTCAAATCCAACTTTGACATTTTCAAGCCATTTTTCTAAAAGATAAACATTAGTTTTAACTGAATTGTCATATATACATACCTGGTGTCCTGTAGATGCTAAGTTTGTTAGACCAGTTAAGAGCAAAAAGAAAGCATTGCTGTGACTAAGGATGTTTATTAAATAACAAAATAGCTTGTTGGTAATTCCAAGTGCAACTCCATTATTGACAAAATGTCAAGAACTTTTGTTTCTTCAAGAACAGAGATGTGTGTTGTTGAAGCTAAGCCTTATCCAAGAAAAGATTTGCATGTTTTATGTTCACTGGTAGTGTGAAAAAATTGCTTAAAGTTCTCATAAGTTCTTTTACAAACTTAGAATTGCCAATATAATCTTTACACTAGTTTCTTTATAATCAGTTTCTTTACACCTGAGTCATGAAAGACATTAGAACATGCATATTTAAGAACATGCATATTTTGAATAAGAAAACTATTTGTTCCTTTTGGCTATATAATATATTAAAAAAGAACTTTAGTACGCATCAATGCCTACTTTGAAGATGTATTTATTTAGTGGAAGGCAGTGACAGCGCTAGGCAAATCGTGGATGTTGGCGAATTAGCTTTGCAAGACCCCTTTAAGCAAAAAAAAACAAAAAAACAAATAAAAACAAACCTTGATTTGGCCAAATCTCCGAGCATTTTATTGAGCACTATATTTTATTTTATTGAGCACTATATTTTGTTTCAGAAACCAAAGAAACTTGGCCAAGAGATTTATCAGAGGACTCTGGAACAGTAACAGTTAAAAGGGATTTCTTAAGAAATAATATCTTACTGGAACTCATAATTTGGTTTGATTTCTTTGTTTCAGTCTTTCTTTTTCTTTTGCACCAGATTCCCATGTTCTTCCTATATCTCTGTCTCTCATTAGTTTTTCAGACATGATTTTGGACTTATGTTTGGACTAATGAAAAAAATTATAGTTAGGTACTTGCATGAACTTTAAGTTTTGATTTTAATAATTTTTTTATGGTATTAACTTTAGGTCAAGATAGTCATAAAAAAAGCAGAATATTTCAAATTAACTTTTTAAATTTACATTTAATTAATTAAATAAAGATTATTATTTTATTTATAACAGTTTTTAATATTCACTTCGTTATTGTTTTTATAACAGATTGTAGTTCTAAGCAATAGATGCACTAAAATGCTTGCGCTATATTTAATATTTAAATTATAACTTAATAAACTAAGTTAGTTAGGTTAAGTAAAAAAAAAATTAAATTTTAATTCGAATTCATTTTCATTTTTCAGATTTTATAATTGTTTTAATAATTTGACGCGTATCATGTGCTGTAATAGAATAAAAACGGAATAGAATGAGACAATAAAATTTTTTGTAGATCTAGAATCGAATATTAACATTCCTTGTTATTATATAGTTAATGATACGTTACGCCTCATAGCCGATAAACAATAATAAACAATATTTAAAAATGCTTTTATGTTATCAGAAACAATAAAAATAAGATTGATACTTAGAAAATGATATTTATCTAAAGTTGAAGTAATATAATACCAATGATAAAACTAGCAAATAAATATATTTTCAGCATTTCCAGCCAAGCAAAATAAGATGTGTAAAAATATCATCAATTATAATTAAGATACAATATTTAATTTCTTTAGTATATTTTTGCAAGGCCCCTTCAAGCGCGAGATTGTCGGCAGTCGCTAACACCTAACGCGACCACTGGTGGAAAATCATGTTAAACCAACCCAACAACATCATTGCAAAAAATGACTGAGAGCTAATCTACTTTGTTTATTGCAATTGAGTACATCAAACTCTATAGTCCTTGAGTTGTAGAAAGATTCAAGTAACCTATTTTTCCAGTTAAACTTGATTCAATTAATTTGCAATTAGTCCAAGTTCAGAAAACATAATTGCTTTGTGAGACTGTTTCTTTCAAATAGACTCTTAAAAACTCTTGATTTTTTAGAACTTTTGTAGCAATTAAGTTGTTGTTCTTTAAGATAGAGTTTGAATCTTCAAATGCTGCAAACTTTGTTTCTACTGCACTAGAACTTTGACCAATAACTGTCTAAAACTATCCTAATATTATAAAATTTAATTCTCACTCTTATATCATCCAATTCCTTTTGATAGTGTAGATAGACAAACTGCATTACTTTGGTCAGGCATTATTAATTATATCATTTTTCCATATAAGTGGAATAATGCAGAAATAAAGCATGTGGCTAAATTAGTTTCACTCATCTGATTAACATTTGAACAAGATGCTTCTTCATTAAGAATCAACAGTTAACTGACAACAGCGTTGACACATAACTGAGCCACAAGGCAATAATCTTTATTGTGAAAACAGAGTAAACAAACATTTTCCAGGTTTTTAGAATTTTATTGAAACTACAATATAACTTTTTTTGATGTTGATAAATGTTTTTGAGATTGGTGGAAGTTATGTCCATAAAAAAACTAAAAAGCCAGAACAAATTTTTTTTTGAAGAACATTTTTTGACCTTATATATAACTCCATTTCTATGCCAAAAAGTATTACCTTTATAATCATGCACTTTAAGCTTTTTTAGTATTTTGGGAACTGTCCTGGAAAAAAAAAAATAAAAATTATCATTTATTATTTATTATTATTAGATTATCTATTAAAAATATTTAAAAAAAACTACAATAAACTTACCAATGCCAACTTGTTCTATTATTGCACGAATATCTTTCTATAAGCGCTGTAAGTCGCAAAAGTGATAGTTTTTTCAGTACATTTAACTGACCAGCTGATAATGTCATAATGTTGTTGCTTCTGAAAAGAAAAAAAAAAAGAAAAAAATTTTATTTAAGCTCTTATAAACCTTGGACAAAGTTCTTTAAATATAAAAATCTAAAAGGCATACATTAACATTGATTCTCTTTCACAAGATTTTTGGAAACTGTGCCATCTTACTCTCCTCTTCCTGACACTAAAAAAATAAAAAACTGAAATCAAAAATTTAAATATAATTAATTAATATTGTATGCTATATCTACCACTATTTAAAGATTAGCTTGAGCACAAATATTTTTACCTATGCCTAAATACAGAGTGTTTATGCTCTGTGCTTTTATTCATGATCTCTAATTTTTACATTTACTTCATTATAATTAACATATGTTTTATGAACCATCTGACTGTGATTACTATGGTTATTAGTCATATAAGTACTATCAACTTGACTTAAATATCAAGGTCTTATGTTTTGTCTTAAACAATTTTTAAAAAATATCTAGAACAAATCATTTAAAACCAGAAACTTTTAAAAAGAAAAAAAAAAAAAACTCTTGTTATGTTGATCTTTTTTTTTAACTAAAAACTTTAAACAACCAATCAACAGGATTAAAATTTAAATAATTAATTTTCCATTCATTGTTTAAATGTAAAGAACAGAAGAAAAACAGAATATTATAGACTTTAAAAGATTAATGAGAATTACTAAGCATGTAAATAGAAAGCTATAATTTAATCTGGTAATATTTATAAGAGCAAAGGCTTTCTTCCACAAAAATTTTAAGAAAAAAAATATTAAATTTAAAACTTTTAAAACAAAAGACACAAGATTCCAGTTCCCACCCAACATATTAAATACTCACCCTGAATTAAAAAACCACTGAGACATGAGTCTTTCTACATCATAGGAGAATCTAGTTAATTTCACATAATATTGAGTTTTCCTTAAGTAATTCTCAATAGAAAATGTTAAATATATATATATATATATATATATATATATATATATATATATATATACATATATATATATATATACATATATATATAATACATATAATAAAATATCACAAAACTATTATTTCTACTTAAATAAATTAAATGCATTATTATTTTTTATAAACAAGTTTTAAATAAAACTTGTAAATGTAACCTTAACTAATGCTAACTAACTAAATAAAAAATTCACTGAAAAAAATCAAGACTTTTGAAAATTAAATAAAAAATGTTTTGACATTGTATAAGTGTTCTAAAAATATTTTAATTTTTCTAATTAAGTATCCATAAATCCATTTAATTTTAAGATTAGGTATACTCCAATATAAAACAACAGCCTAACCAACTTGAAACTTATGGTACAATCTAATTCGATAACAACAGTGATAAAAAATGGAGTTTGTTTGAACACGCATTATTTGAAAACTTTATAATCAAAATAGTAAACAGTAACATTCACTATATTGTTTGCATTGCAAAATCAAAGTTTGCAGTAAAATGTAAATTTCAGTTAGGTTGTTGACATTTATGACAATCATGCTGAGAAACTGTTATATGCCTGTACAAACTTCCCATACAAAAAACAATTTTATGACATACAATAGGTTTCTTCACAACATATTAAATCCTTAAACTATTTATTTAAGAAAAAAAAAACAAGACAAAAAAAGCTAACTAATCAATAGATTATATATATATATATATATATATATATATATATATATATATATATATATATATATATATATATATATATATATATATATATATATATATATATATATATATATATAAATATTAGTAAAAAACACTTATCTAACTTTTTTCTAAAAGTGTTTTTTACTAATTTATTATTGCTCTGTTCTTTAAGAACATTGAGCACTCTATTTGTAAAATACACTACCATAATTTACATATATATATATATACATATATATATATATATATATATATATATATATATATATATATATATATATATATATATATATATATATATATATATATATATATATATATATATATATATATATATATATATATATATATATATATATATATATATATATATATATATATATATATATATATATATGTACCCACATATAGCAAAATAAAATTTGATATAATTTTTGTCTTAAACAAAATCTTAGAAACTTTTTACAAATAAAAAATATTAAAACAAATTCTGATTTTTTTGTGAAGTTAATAAAGCTTATAAATTACAATAACATTTATGGCCTTAATTAAATTTAATGTATAATCTTTGAAGCAATCAACATGCATGCTAATCCCACTAAAAATGGTATGGGAAAAGGTAGATTAACTTACTGTGATTGACAAATCTTAAAGACTTAAATTATAATTATAATAAATGTAACAAATAACTTATTGCAATTGTAATGCTTATCAAAAAAATTTTTCTCTTATTATAAAGATGGTAACACTTTTTTATTTCTTAGCAAGAGTGCAAACTTCCTTATTGTATTGAAGATAAATTATATTACTTTCACTAACCAAAAAAGACTATTGAAAAGATAAGTTGAAAATTACTTTAAAAAGTAAAAAATTTTAAAGAAAAAAAAAACCAAAATTGTTATTTTTATAATTTTTTATAATCTATATTAATGCATAGTAAGTTAATAAATTAACTTCTAATACATTTAATTTAATACATTTAAAAACATAAACAACTAAATGGTTTTACAAAAAGAATGCTAACTAGAAACATAGGAATAGAGAACTATATTAGTGAAATTGAAACATAAGAATAGAGAACTATATTAGTGAGTTGATGAGTGAATGATATATTAGTGAGTTGGTGAGTGAATGATATAGCAAAAAAAATATTTACAATAAATTATGTTGATTATTTACATAACTGAAAAAAAAAAAAATTAAGAAAGACAAGAATGTTAAAAAAAATTTAGTTAGCTTGTTTATACTAATTAGTAATACATCACAATATTATTATTGTTATATATTTATATATATATATATATATATATATATATATATATATATATATATATATATATATATATATATATATATATATATATATATATATATATATATATATATATATATATATATATATATATATTTGTCTACTTTGCCATGCATGAAACACTATTGATGTTATGCTGAAATAGACCTGAAGGAGCTTCAGTAAATCAACTGAGGGTTTGGGCAGGTAATATCTAGATATGAAAAACATTTATTACAGCAAAATATTTGCTCATTATTATTTGCTTTTATTTGCAAAAATGAAAACTTAATTGAATTCTTTTTTTAAGCAGAAAATAAGGCTCTATAGCCAAAGTGAAAGCAACTTACTGAGGAAATAAAAAAATGAAAACTCAGATATAAAATTTAAATGTTGGTTAGGATATGGGAAGCTTGTAAACCTTGTATGGTAGTCCTTTTATCAAAAAATAATAATAATAATAAAATATAATAATATTAGTAAAAATTTTTTACTAATATTATTATATAATATTAGTAAAAAATTAAAAATATAAAATTACTTTCATATTTAAATAAGAATATATATATATATATATATATATATATATATATATATATATATATATATATATATATATATATATATATATATATATATATATATATATATATATACGTAAGTGTATATATATATGAATAAAGAAAATATCTTTATATTATCATGTATAATATTGTATACTTGAAAGAGTGCTCAATAGATAAACTAGAGCTATATAATAAATATGTTACTGTTACCCGCAGTACCAGGAATTAGCTAAATGCTAATGTTTATAATATAATTTAACTAGCATGAGTTATCCGGCGTTGCCCGGGCCAATATTTAAACTGGCTTACCTGATATCTGTACACAAAAATGGGCCCAAAAATGGGCCCCCCTGACCCCGGGGTTAGGGGGGCCTATTTTTGGGCCCCCTGACCCCAGGGGTCGGGGTACGGGGTCAAAACCCAGCTAAGAACCTTCTCCTCCTCGAGGACTACCCCCATGCCAAATTTCATCGAGATCGGTCCGGCGGTTAGGATTTCTATAGAGAACAAACAAACACACAAACACACATTGCCCTTTATATATATAGCTGGAGTTACCCGGCGTTGCCCGGGCCAATATTTAAACTGGCTTACCTGATATCTGTACACAAAAATCGGCCCAAAAATCGGCCCAAAAAATCGGCCCCCCTGATCCCGGGGTCAGGGGGGCTCAATTTTTAGCCCCCTTGACCCCTGGGGTCGGGGTACAGGGTCAAAACCCAGCTAAGAACCTTCTCCCCCTCGAGGACTACCCCCATGCCAAATTTCATCAAGATCGGTCCGGCGGTTTGGATTTCTATAGAGAACAAACACACACACACACATTGCCCTTTATATATATAGAAGATATTGCAACTCTGAGTTTCATGTGTTATCACAATCATCAGGTAAGTAGTAAAAAATATAATTTTGCTACGATTTGTTTAGTGGACATTACAGTTTATATTTGTGTTTTAGATCGTTACGGGACGGAAATTGATTAGTAGTTAGGTTAATAATATTATTAATTTGTTTTTAGCTGGCTAATAACTGTGAAATAGTTATATGTTTAATGTTGTTTAAAATATTTTTTATGTGTTAATGTGTATTATTTGTGTATTAAAAAATAATAAAATTAAAATAAGATAATAAGAATTAAAATTGATATAAAAATATACATAATATTATGAAATATATTACAAAAGCTGTGTATGTGAGTAATTTATTAGTTAGCCTAGAGATATATGGAGCAGATTAGTATAGTTATTTTTATTTATAGTTGTTAGTCAGGTTTGTAGCGAGCTTTGTAATTTTTTAATAAGAATTTATTTTCGTGGCGGCACTTTGATATAATTTCGGTTCTCTTATTTAACAGTTCTTCAGGTTTTGGATATGATATAATAGTAAATTTCTCATACAGACATAGTGGGCATCTTTTGGAAATATTTGAGTAGGGGGGTACTGAATTGAGAATAGACCATGTTAGCATAGGGGTTTCATTAAAATTGTTTTTTAAATCCCAGACATAGTTTGATAGGGCGGTAGAATTTTTGTATTTAATATTGTTGAATGATGATTTGTGGTTGTTGTATCTGGTTTTCCACTCACCTTCCGTTAATCCTATATAAACTTTGCTGGGTTGGTTTTTTGCTGCGATGATGCATTTATATATAATATTTGTGGATTTGCACTTACCATTCAGGGGGCATTCTGCTTTATTTCGACAGTTGCATTTTGGATCATTATTTTCAATTCGAGGGAAGATAATTTTTTTGTTGTGGTTTTTTATAATTTTTTCTATATTTTCAGTGCAACTGTAGCTTACCTTTACAGTGTTTCTGTTTAAGATTTTGTGAAGTTTGCGTGTCTTAGGGAAGTTTTTTTCTAGTAAATACAAGAACATTTTTGCAACATTTGTGAAGACGTTTTTATTAAATGGGGGGGGGGGGGGGGGGGGGTTTAACCATATGATATTGCGTTTACCATTTTTCTGGGGTATTTTTTGTTTGATCTGATATTTGAGGGAGTAGTTTTTGTATCCGCTATTTTTTAGTGCTTGTTCATATTCGTTTTTAGATTGATTAAATATAACTTCGCTGGAGGAATTTTGCAATAGTCTGTTTGATATTGAAGTAGGTAAGTGTTTAATAATTTGTGGTAGATGATTAGAAGATATGTGGATGTATTGAAGATTATCGTTGGGTTTTTTGAAAGGCTTATGGGTGTTTTGGGCTAAATTGAAAGTTACATCAGGTAGTTAACAAATCGTAGCAAATTTAAACTTTTACTACTTGCCTGATGATTGTGATAACACATGAAACTCAGAGTTGCAATATTAAATTATATTATAAACATTAGCATTTAGCTAATTCCTGGTACTGCGGGTAACAGTAACATATTTATTATATATATATATATATGTATGTATATAGATATATATATATATATATATATATATATATATATATATATTATATATATATATATATATATATATATATATGCATATATATATATATATATATATATATATATATATATATATATATATATATATATATATATATATATATATATATATATATATATATATGGGCGATTCCGCGAGAAACAAGGAATAAAAAAGAAGCTATAAAACACTTACTAAACTTCATAACTCTTTTTTTTAACTATTTAAAAATACTTTTAAGCAAAAAGCTTATCAAAAAAATCATTTTATCATACCATAGCATGGTTTTAAAGTTGTAAAGGTTGTATAAGTATGTTTTGACACTTATTTACAGTCCTGTTGTGTAGCGTTGAAAACCGTATCGCATATCCATAATTGAGAACTTTGATAATGTTTGGTGCATTTTTTTTAACATTATATACATGGTTGTTAATAATCATTTATACTTTTTTTCTTACGTCATTGATTGCGTTGTTTTATTTGTTGTTTTTAAGCATCAGATTTATTGTTACAACCATCACAACAAAAAAAACATAAAAATGTTTGTAAAACTTCAAGTAAAAACTATGGAACTCAGTAGATAATAACATCAATATGAGCTAAGTACACACACTAAATGATTTTTTTTTAAACCATGTCATTCGCAGCATTAAGTCTGACAAAATTGTTTTGTTCAGAAGTGGTAAAAAGTAAGTGTTACAACTGTCATGCTATGTAGAGTTAGTTTTTGAAAAATGTTGAAGACTTTAATGCTGTAACTTTTACATACTAAATTATATGATAGTATTTCACATTACTGGAAAGTTTTAAGTCATTTCCATTTTCGGTTCATTTTTAATAGTTTAAAGAGTGTCAAATGTTACAACTGCCACTCTCACAGAATTGCCCATATATATATATCAACCCTTCGAATTAGCAAAAATGAGTCCTGCATGGTAGTCATAAAGTTTCTTCCATAAACTGTCATTTTAAATCGAATGCTAATAAACCAGATCAGAAAAAGTTTAAAAACTTAAAAACTTGTACTTTTTAAATTGTTTCGACATTTAAACATTAAAATGTTGTTTATTTGTTGATGTTGCTTAAATGTTAAAAAAAAGCATTGAAAGAGACTTATTTTACAATTAAAGTCTCTTTTGACTACTATATAAGGATATATATATATATATATATATATATATATATATATATATATATATTTATATATATATATATATATATGTATAAATATATATATATATATATACACACACTACAGTCCCATTAGATTAGTTTATAATTTACTTACCTATTTAATCACCCTAGGCAACAATAACAGCTATAGATATTCTTGTCACGCTAATTAATGACTTATCCAATTTGTTGTAGTTAATTAGGCCACTCACTAATAAGTTTTTTCAACATTTTTTGTCATTAGGCATTTTTTTTGACATTACTTTTAATTCATCCCATAGGGATGAGTTAAAAGTAAGCCCAAAAACTTTAGGAAAGCCAAACCATTCTACTCAATATTTAATCATTCTCTAATTTTGTTAAACAACTTATACAATGCTCTGAAGAATATGTTTTGCTTTGATAGTATATTTAATATATGGTTGTATTTTGAATGTAGATTTAATATTTGATTGTATATATTTATGCTTTGGGTTGTTTTCTTTTAATAAATAATTTCTTTTAATAAAATAATGGTTTTCCATTAATTAAACTTTCCAAAGGTTATCAAGACTTTTTTTAAATGTTAAAATAAACAACTTTTGTCAATATTCCCGCTATTTCTACAATGTCACCTGTGGCATTATGACCAAAACAGCCCCATATCTTAACTGTGCATTTACCATGTTTCACAGTTGATAATAAACACTGATTTATCATAAATTTAATGACTTTTCTTTAGACAATCTTCTTTTGAAACCAAAGACTTAAAACTTTGACACATCGGTCCACGTTTACAGTCATTGATGGTCCATTTTTTATACAGTTTTGCCCATTTTTATTATTTTTATGATATTTATCAAAGCATTTTAAACAAAATACTTTTATATTTATTCAATTATTTAATCGTGCAAAAACAAACATTAAAAAATTATTTAAACATTTTTTTAAAATACTTATGTTATTCAAATAATTATAGATGGTTGTGTACATACATATACCAGTGGTGTACACTGGATTTTTTAGTTTTGACACTAACAGGCATTGTGCAAACTCCAAACTTTTGTATGTTTATGCTTATATCAAAAAAGAATGTTTTGCAAAGAATTGACGTGATTGAAGCTTGGGAACAAAAACACTCTAATTTTTGGGCCCACCCAGCCCTTAACATCGGAGCAACGAGTTTATAAAATATTTTCTTTACTATTTTTATCTAAACTCATATTCATCAACAAATTTCAAGTTTCATGTAATAATCTCTTAGTGTTCAGTTTTTAAGACCCTGCAATGTTTACAGCCCTCTCAAATTGAGGGGGGTTAAAACTTTATATTGTTGTAGGGTGATTAAATAGGCAAGTAAATTATAAAATTATATATATATATATATATATATATATATATATATATATATATATATATATATATATATATATACATATATATATATATATATATACATATATATATATATATACATATATATACACATATATATAAATATATATACATATATACACACACGCATATATATATATATATATATATATATATATATATATATATATATATATATATATATATATATATATATATATATATTGCATATATACACAAGCACATTTAGGTATAAGAGTGGCTCTTGAATGGCCATAAAAATTTTTTGTCACTGCTACAGATCCATAGATTGGTTAGTCATTAACTGCACAAATTTTTTTCACAATTGGATAATACTTAGGGTTTTTCAAGATCTTTAAACTAATTATTAATTAAACATTAGACCTAATACTATCAATAAAACTTATTTAAAAGTATGTGAACCTGGATCTCAAAAGAAACAAACTTAATTTTCAAATATATATATATATATATATATATATATATATATATATATATATATATATATATATATATATATATATATATATATATATATATATGTATGTATATATATACTTCTGACATTAAATACCGTCGAAATTATCCTTCGTGTTGACAACTTGGTTATTTTTTTATAAGGATATTTTAGTTGTCTGACTATTCTAAATTGTTATGTTGATAATACTATAGGTATATGTATATGTATATATATATAAATATACATATATATGTATATATATACGTATATATATATATATATATATATTCTTAAATGGTTTGGTTGTTATTAAAAATGGTTTGTTTATATTGGTTTAACTGTTTTGCTTCATTTTAATGCTTTTTTGTGCCTTACATAGTTTTTTTGACATTTTTTATTATAGTGGCATTTGTTATCATCATTGTTGCTACAGTTTAACTCTGTTTTTCTTCTTAAAACTAATAATTTTTTTATAATTTCTATTTGATTTAAAGACTAATTTAAGTTTCGTGGGTTGTTCATTATGTTATACTTTTGATTGTTTCAATCTATCTATCTATGATAGCATAAAGTGTTCATAAACTTTGTATGGTTTTGTTGTTTCTCCAAATTTACATAGGTTTCTCTATCTCATCAGCTTGAGTGCATCTCTCCAAAAAGTACTAGTGACTAGCTGTGATTTTAATAAAGTCTTATTTTATAACATCTTTTATGTGTGCGGTGTCATGAAGTATTTTGAGTTTTTTCAATTAGAACTTATCATTATAGTGTTTACTATTTTTAATTTTTTATTGACCAATTTTTAACCAGTGATATGGTAAGTGCTTGTTTTAATTTTTTATTTTGGTGTAATAATATTTAATATTTTGATTTAATTATTTTTCATTTCTTCATGTTATAGAAATTGGTGCTGAGCCCCTTCAAAACGCCGATTAATAATAAACGTGATTTTAAAGAGAAGTTTGTTACTACCACTACATAAATTATGATTACACAAAAGCAATGTTTTTTCTTTATCTTATACCTCCTATCACTTTATATTTATTCATTTTAAATACTGATATATCTATGCATATGTATATTTGTTTTAGAGTAAGTTAAACTTTTGTATTTAATGAAAATTTATGATTACTTATGTGTCCTGTTTTGTTTTAGGCATACTTTAACAATAAAATTACTGTAACTATGATTTGTGTATAAGCTTTTTCTTCTTAAAACAAATCTGTGTTTATTCTGAACATCTGTTCGTTTTTCTTACTTATCCTCGTTTATATAAAAAGTTTTTTCAACAGAAATGTTTTATATTTCTCTGTAGGCTTTCATTGCTTAGTCTAGTTCAAGTATTACAGAATACCTGCATAACAAAAATAATAACCATTTTATATAAAGATTATTAGTTTAAATTTTATTTCATAAAAAATTTTATTTTTTTTCAACCGAAGAAAAAAAAATATGTTTTTTCATAGCTTTTTTTAAAACTTAAATTAATTATTTTTGAAGTTTTTATATAAATTTGTTCTGAGACCTAGGTTGACTATTTCAGTTTAACATCATAAAAAAAGAGTAGTCTACTTTTTATTTTTTATTTTCCTATACTTTGATTAGTATTTACTGATAACTTTGTGTAACCATTATATTGCAACTAGCTATTTTGTTTGAAGGAGCTCTGATAGTGTTGCTTTGCATACAAACATTATACTGTATAAAGCTATTATGTGACATCAAAAGAAATTTCTAATCTAACATAATAGGTAACATGAAGGTGCTATTTTATATGTAACATGTTATACATAACTACAACTATTTTTTGTGCATTTATTATATTCTTGGCCATTTAAAGAAATGTATATACTTAATGAAAAAGAATTATAAGCAGTTCAATTTGATATGAATTTTTTTTTTTAAATACACTAAATATTATGATTAATATTATAGAGTAGCTGACTTAATTTTACTTAACTTATACATATCAGAAAAATATTAATTAAGTTACCTCGGAGATCTCATTACTGGTGTTGATGGTACACCAGAGTCAGTTGAACCCATGCCAGGCACTTGAAGATGTCCACGAAAACTACCTTGAAAAGAATTTCTATTTACTCCATCCAACTCATCTAGCGAAGATATTGAATTAATGTCATTATCATCTTCATCTTCTGTATTTACTTCAGATAAATGATGATCAAGATTTTCTAAAGTAATTTTGATTTGATTACTGGAATCAATTAAAACATCCATACTGCTATCAAGCATCACATTGTCATAAGAGCTGTTACGAAGATGTTGTTTAATTTCTTCTGTAAGCTGTTTTTTAGCACAGATAAGAAACTCTGAGTTCATTAAATCAATATCATCCTTCTTGATACCTAAATCCTCATTAAATATAAGTGGGAATCTATCAGGAAATGATTCAAGTTGTTCTTGATTGGTATCTGTATTTTGATCTATGTCAATAAGAGGCTGTCGATTAGCAAATTCAAGTTGATCAACATCCAGTCTATTTAACAACTGATTTTTTTCCTATAATAGACAACAGCTATAAAATAATAATTGCCAAACTTTTTTATAAATTCTTTTATCATTACTTAAATCATTACATACAGGGTGTGGAAAAAGTTCCCGTGCAAAAGTATAATTTAAAAAAATTATCTGTATGGTGTTTTCTTTCAATATATAGTGTGTTTTTAGTATTCTTTTTTATTCCTTCGTATTCTTTTAGTATTTTTTAGTATTATTTTGTTTTAAATTAAAGTGTAATTTGTTTCTTGTCTTGTACAGGAACTTTTGCTGTTTTTGCTATTTATATTTTTGTACGGGAACATTTTCCGCACCCTGTATACAATTATTTAAAACCTATTTTCTCATAAATAAAAAATGGATTTGTATCAATACTAATATATATACATATATAAATACACACACACATATGCACACACATATAAAAGGATGGCTCTTACATTGTGACAACATCAGTGATGTTTAATGTTAGACTAAGTGTGTAAAGATAATTTGTGTGTGTATAATGTGTGTGTGTATATATATATATATATATATATATATATATATATATATATATATATATATATATATATATATATATATATATATGTATATATATATATATGTATGTATATATATATATATATATATATACATATATATACATAAATATATACATATTTATATATACATAAATACATATATATATACATACACATACATATATATACATACACACATACATATATATTCATACACACATATATATATACACACACAAACACACACACACACATATATATACACATATAAGTGTGTTTGTGTGTGAATGTGCATGTTCATGTTTTATATAATAAGTATGTATTGAATATATTTATTATACATTATATTATAAATTATTAAAAAGCTTAAAGAACAAATTCTTAACAACAAACAATTTAATCCAAAATATAAAAATTAAAAAAAAAAATCAATTTTTTAAAAAAAACTTTGCTTGAAAAAAAACTTTGCTGGTAGAATTAAATTTAAAAAAACTTCAAACATCCTTCTATGTTTTCTCCTCAAGAATTTCAATGGCTTAAAAGTAAACAAGATACAAGTGTGTTTACTTTTTACCATCATAACAATGTTCATTTGTATAAAACAAACAGAAATTATTTTAAAATCCCACCAAACTCGGTGGTAATGTTAAATGAGACAAAAAATATATAAGTTGAGAGAATAATTAATAAGCAACAACAACAACAATAAAAAATCTAATGCTATCTAATTTTAACATAATTAAAAAAAAATTGTCATAAGTCTAAGCATGATAAAATAAAAACAATAAGAAACATTATAAAGAAAAACATCACATTAAAGTAATATTATTAACTTAATAGCATGTTTTAAATTACTATTAAATACTCACAATAAGGAAAGAAAAGAGGTTCCTGTACTTTATTATAATTATTTAAATATGCATGAAAGTCATTGAAATGAACTGGAAATCAATTCTTACAAAAAATTTGAATGAAACATTCTCTGTGAACCAGTTTTTTACAATAAGAATAATTTAAATGAAAACATTTTTCTCTATGAAATATTTTTAGCCATTTAAGTTATTCAATAAAAGTTTTTAAATTTGAGAAAAAAAGAAAAAAAAACCAACAAATAATAAACACAAAATTTAGAAAATTATTTTGGAAAAGTCTTGAAAAAAAATATTAAGCAAGAGAATCAATAAACTTAACTTATTACAATCAAATAAATTTTATATTAATAATACTGTCACAGTAACTTGCTTTTACCTAAAGCATAAATATACTTTTTCCAGGGATATGAACATTAGCATGACAAACTTTATATAACTTTAAATATCAAACATTATACATACACATTTATTCCAACAGCTTTAAAATAATTTCAAACTTTGGTTAATAATGTACTTTTATATAAAAATTACTGTAACAACAATAACAAGTTGCCATTGAAATATTAATAATAATACACAGAATTTAAACACTCACAATTTTTTACTTGAAAGTTTTTAAATGAAATAAATTTATAAAATACAATATAAACAACACCATGGAAACTATCAAGAACTTAAATATTTAATTAAAAAAAATATTTGCTAAATTGATTAAAATAAATTTACTAGTTAAAAGAGAAAATAGAGTAAAAACATTTTACTAGTAAAAAGAACAACTTAAAATAAAGAGTGAAAATTCGAAACACTTCCAATCAACTTCAAAGAAACCTGCTCATTTTACTTTTAAACAGAGAATTTTAATAAGTATTCAAAAATCACATTTCTAAATTACTAATTTATTGAAGAATTGAAATAATCTTAAAAATTAATTATGTATTTTAGAATAAAAATTTAAAAATTTATCAGGACATAACTGTTTCAAAGCATTACTTTTTTTTCCAACTACTTTTAAGTCTCCTTAATACATTGATTCTACCTCCATACAATATAACATCATCACAATAATAACAATAATAAAAATAATAATAAATATTGCTGTTGAGATAGTTGAGATGTTAAATCTATGACGGCCTTTACTATTATAAGGTAGACAATATACAAATATTAATTATGTTTTCTGAAGTTTAATTATGAAACTTTTCTGAAAAATTGTTTTTTGACCAATTTATAATTTTGATTTTGAAATTGTTCACAGATGTTGCTTCAACAATTGAATCTAGTAAACTTGTTTACTATAGAAAACATGGCTTTATTATTCCGTTTGTGCAGAAATGTTCATGAAATTAGCATTTAACCTGTTAAATGAATAAAGTATGTTTAAATTGATTCTTTCTTGCATTGCCAGCTGGTCCAGTCAACAATAATGAAACAAACTTAGGCAGATTCCATGAAATGACTTCAATATGACGAAAGTATTTATAAAATTGTATTAAATTACCACATTTTAATTTCTTTGGTCAGTGTTGTTAGATTCGGTTAGATTAACCTGTTTGTATAACAGGAGTCTAATTTCAGGTATTAACTTAGTTACATGTATCTGCACATTTTTGAAATGTTGTTTTTTAGGCAAGGATTCCAATCTTGAACATTAAATTTAAGGTGTGGTCACACATATGCACAATACAGCTTCCTAAAAAATCACAGGTTTTATAACTGAAGGCTTTCACAATAATACCTAGTTTACTATTTGCTTTTAAAACTGCTGCTCTAATCTGCATATTTTTAAGTTGTATAAATATCTTAATATTTCCTATCAATTAGAAAAAGATGAAACATTAAAATTAGACTATGTACAGAACTTTAGAACTATGAGAAACAAGTTTTCTCTAAAGTTAAACAAAATTAGATAGTTAATACATTCTTTTTCTTTTAATTAAAATGTTTTATAAAAATAAAAAGTTCTTAAATTGAAATTAAATAATTAACTTTTTGAGCAACATGCCAACTAAGTAAACAGTGTTATATTAAAATGATCATTTTAAAAATATTTACAAATTTTCTGTTGACCTCAAATTTCTTTTCTCTAGTTTTATTTTTTGTAGTACTTTCTAATAATTAATACTTTAAACTAAACAATCAAGTTTGCAATCATTCAAACAAAAACTCTACACTAAACCATCGTGTTTGCAGTCATTCAAACAAAAACTTTACACTAAACAATCATGTTTGCAATCATTCAAACAAATAATTTACACTAAACAATCGTGCTTGCAATCATTCAAACAAAAACTTTACACTGAAAAAAATTAAAAACGAAAACATTCATGAAAAAAATGGAATCAATCATCACAAGTAAAAGAAAATTAAAATTGATGTAAAAACAAAAGTTTAACACACCATATTCTGCAGAATCTTAGCACACTTATTCAGTGTTTCCAACCGCCTAAATAAAAATATTAGAAGCTAAATATATACTCATATATATATATATATATATATATATATATATATATATATATATATATATATATATATATATATATATATATATATATATATATATATATACTCATATATATATATATATATATATATTATATATATATATATACATATATATATATATATATATACTCATATATATATATACTAATATATATATATATATATATATATATATATATATATATATATATATATATATATATATATATATATATATATATATATATATA
>NC_088931.1:35575000-35625000 GCF_038396675.1 Hydra vulgaris | reverse complement strand
TATATATATATATATATATATCTATATAGATATATATTTAGGGTTGTGTCTCTGTGGAGCAGGCTTGTTTGTCAAGCTTCGTGTTTTGGAGATATTGAATTGAGAGGGTTTTAACCATAATTAAGTAGCCTTCTCATTTGTAGCGGCTTTCTAGGCCTTGTTGACACAAATTAACATTAAAAATAAAAATAACAAAAATTTGAAATTAATATTTTTTTCCATGTTGTTGTTACTTTTTTTTTTTTTTTTTCTTTTTGTTTACATCGATAAGAAAATATTACCTTCATACATTTTGGCAAATAAGTTAAATCCTGTTGCTTTTAACCAGCAACAAGCTTCGAATGCTTCTAATTCTAAAAATTAAAAATGTTATTCAGCCTACATCAAAATGTGTGATTTTGATATTTATTTTATCAAGTAAATAAAATAAAAAATTTATATTATCTTTTTAACTTATATTCTAATTTTTATTTTAAATATGTTAATGTTTTTGATGTCTTGTTTTAAATTTTTTAACTTTTAAAAACTTTGGTAAAATAGTATTTATGGTAGTAAATAATGAATAACATTAAATGAAATGAAACGAAAAATAATATCATAAATAATATATTTTATATTTATAACGTTATATAAGATCATTTTCAGTAAATATTCTTGTCAAAAATATTAAAAGTTAATTACCTATTATTAAAAAAATGTTTATTTATTTTAATAAAGTAATCAATAAGGCAGTAAAAGTTATATTAGATTAAATTTAGTTTAAAATTTTTTAACTAAATTTAATCCAATATATGACTTTTATTGCTTAATTGTTTACTTATTTTGCTATGATACTTGATTGTTGTTTTAAAATGTAGCTTTATTAATAATAATAAAAAAAGATTGGAGAAGAAATTTCAAATAATACCATTTGAAATTATGTTCTTAAAAAGCTCTTGATAAAATGTAAATGCGCGTTACCACTTATAACATAAATTATTATTTACACTTATAAGTAATCGCTTTTAGTGTTGTTTTCTTTAAACTGATTGCGAGATAATTTCATTTACCGTATAGTTAATTCAGTTGACCGAACTTAGATCTTTATTCCGTGCAAATAAAATTAGAGGAGCTTTTTCGCAACAATAGATTTGCGACAAAGGCCTATACGATAAATAATTTTTTTCGTTGAATGAATGCTGAGATCGCTTTAAAAGCAGTGTATTGCCAAATTAAACTCATAACAAAATTTGATTTCGTATCATTTTTAAAAAAATAATAGCTTTCGATATAGTCTTTTGAATTATAAATTTATTTAAAATGTATATTTAAACTATATTTAAATTAGTAACCGTGGCGTAGTGGTTAGAGTTCTGGCCTCAGAACTGGAGGGTCAGCGGTTCAAAGCTGGCTCTGGTCATTTTATGCATCGTTTGTACGGAAGAAGGCGTGAACTTCCTGGTTAAATACAATTCCGCGGCGCTCTGTAATAAGACTGTTAAGACTTCATGAAGTATAGCTGAATATAGTTTACGAATATATTATATGTTTTTTAAGTTATGTATAAAAATGAATTGCTCTAAGCATAAACTTTAATGTCCACTTTTCATTAGAAGCCAGAAGCCTAAAATCTAGTTCCTGGTTAATCAAGTTTTTTTTTCTTTCTTTCTTTACAAATTTACACTGTTTCTACATTAATACCATAAAACTCTTTGCGTTTTCAACGGACATATAAGTTTGTGTAAAAATGTTTTGGCTTTTAAAATACCCTTTAAAAAAAATGTATTTATTTTTATCGTTTATTTTTTATATTTAAATATATGACACTTTGGTAGTTGTGCAATATATTGAATTTATGACGCAAAAACGTATAAGGTATTACATATGTAATATATTTAAGGAATCCTTAGAGAGTTTATTTTATGTAGTGGCATCCGGTTTGTTAATAATTATGTATAATAATTTTTTTTTATTATATGGTTTTCACCAAACTAAAAAAAAACTCTTTTATTTATCAATCAAATAGTATAGTAAAACAATAGAGATAATAAAGCAAAACGATGACAATATTAAATAAATTCTCGATTTAAAAAAAAAAAAAAAAAGCAAGCTAAAAAAATGTCGGTTAAAAAATTCAAAGTAAATTAAAAAAAGTTGTTACAGCATTTTTTAAAAGAAAAAAGTAGACTTATTAAGAACCGTTGAAGAAAAAACTAAAGTATTTAAATTGTTTTAAGCAGGCTTTATTTCAATCGACTATAAAGATAACCGTTTTCTTTTTAAATCTATCGGCGTCGCGGTAATATAATTACTAACGTCATTTTCCCATTACGCGAAGATTAATTATTTATATTTTGTAAGTGCTTTCATAAGCCGAATTGTAACGGTTTACTTTTCTGCGTCATCGTATTAAGGCGTGGTTTGACAAACGACATCGTAAACAATTTAGAACATTAACTACTGCACGTTGTGAAAAAAAAACCCATTAACAAATATATTAGTTAATCAAGTATATTTACACTAGTCTATATATATATATATATATATATATATATATATATATATATATATATATATATATATATATATATATATATATATATATATATATATATATATATATATATATATATATATATATATATAGAGAGAGAGAGACAGAGAGAGAGAGAGAGAGAGAGAGAGAGAGAGAGAGAGACAGAGAGAGAGAGACAGAGAGAGAGACAGAGAGAGAGACACAGAGAGAGAGAGAGAGAGAGAGAGAGAGAGAGAGAGAGAGAGAGAGAGAGAGAGACAGAGAGAATATTCCAATATAAATTAGCACTGAAACGCTTATAAACAAAATAACGCTTATAAACAAAAGCGCTTAAAAGTGAAAAGTTCAATAAAATTAATGCGGAAAACTTTATTTGACTGCGCCAAATATATTGTCTGAAATGGTTTTTAAAAGTTAAAAAAAAGTATTATGAACAGTTTATATTGCTAAAAACAGAAGTCGATCCAGTGATTTTTCGTATTTGGATGTTTTGCCAAAAATTGCGCTGATTAGAGCCTTAGAACGAAAATACTCTTAAAATAGACACCACCGGCCTAGACCTCTTAGGAGTATTTTTAAAAAAAAGGAAATTTGGTTTTTCCATAAAGAATATATATATTTTTTAATATAAGATTAAAGTTCATAATATAGTTCCAAATTTACGATATTAGTTTCTAAACATTGTAGTATTTTTCAATTAAGTTTTAAATTCTTCATCAAACTTTTATTTTGAGAGTTGAAAATTATGTTTAGAAAAACATAAGTGAATTTGAATTTGAATTTGATTTTATTTAGAATCAATAAATTTACAATCAATAATAATTTTTTTTTATGTTTTTACAAATTCAATAATACTGTAAATTAGTCAATCATTAATTATAAAGTATATTGACGAAGAGATGCAACACCAGGCATCTCTATACTAACTAATGTGTAGGGCTAATTGTCAACGAGACAAGATGCCCATCATGATAGGAAACTTTTGAATAAGTTGACCGAGTGAGTGTCAATTGCTTCCTGTGGTAGCATATTCCAGGACGGTGTGACACGATTAGTAAAAAAGTGGTGTCGCTCTTCGCAATCGCTAATAATTTGTCTGTGTAGCTGTTTATTGTGACTCCTCCTGCAATATACGTTGTTAGAGATCCTTTGAGGAACAAAAAAGTTAACATCATCAATTTTATTTTTAATTTTAAACTGTTCAATAAGATCTCCTCTAGCTCTTCTCTCTTCCAGTGTTGTCACTCTAAATATATTTAAGCGTTGCTCATATGGGAGATGTTTGATTGAGGAAACTTTTGTCGCTCTGCGCTGAACTCTTTCAAGCATATTGATATCCTTTTTTAGGTGAGGAGACCATGCTTGAATAGCGAATTACAGGTGTGGGCGCACATATGTGATGTAAAGCGTTTGCCAGAGACAAATGCTTCTGCTTCGGAATACTTCTTTTAGTAGGCCCAATTTGTAATAGGCTACTGTGACTGCAGACTCTACCTGGGCACGGACTTTGAGGTCATTTGATATCAGAATACCTAGATCTCGTTCAGTTTCAGTTTCCTCCAGGTTTTGACGAGTGCCTTCTGTGTTCGTCATTGAATAGACTTGATTAGATTTTCTGTTACCTCGACCGACATGCATTGTTTTGCATTTTTCCACATTAAAGAACATCAACCATTTGTGAGACCATTTTATGGCTTGATCAATGTCTGATTGTAAAGCTAGCATATCTTCATTCGATTTTATCATGTTCATAATTTTACTATCATCTGCGTAGAGCTTGAACTGGCTGGTAATGTTGTCCGGCAGATCATTTATAAATAGTACGAAAAGGAGAGGGCCGAGGACACTTCCTAGAGGGACGCCACTTGTAACTTTTTTCCAATCTGATGTGAATATTTTAGCAGTTGAGTGAGTATCAATGACAACACGCTGTTGTCTATTGTTAAGCCAAGCATTTATCCACATGAGTGCTTTCCCGCTGATGCCATATGCTTTCATTTTGCTCAATAGGCGATTATGTATGACTTTATCAAATGCTTTTGAAAAATCAGTGTAAATCATATCAACTGGATACTTCTTGTGTGCAGCTTCTGTGAGGAAGTCGCGAGTTTCGAGGAGATTAGTCAAACAGCTTTTTCTTTGAACAAATCCGTGTTGTGCTATGCTTATTAAACCGTTTAAGTTACAGTGTAGCATTATTTTTTCATGTAATATACTCTCGAATATTTTGCATGGTATGGATGTGAGAGAAACTGGTCTATAATTTGATGCTCTTAGTTTGCTTCCTTTCTTGAAAATGGGCGTGACGTTAGATTTTTTCCACAGGTCTGGTATAGTGCTGGTTGAGAAAGATTTCTTGAAAACTAATGTTAGTGGCAATGCGAAAGCTTCTGCGCAGTGTTTGAGTACACGAGGGTGAACGTTATCAATACCAAGAGATTTAGATGCGTCTAGGTTTGCGAGTCGAGAACGGATGACGTTGATTGAAAAGATCTTCTCGTCTAATATACATTTTTTGTCAGTTCAGGGTTCTAATTCCGGCACAGGTCCGTCTGGCTCGTTGACAAATACTGATTGGAAATAATTGTTCAGGGTTGTGCAAATAATTTAAAGATCTGTTGAAATTGTTCCATCAATTGTTTCTATGGAGTTGAATACATATTTTGAGTTGGTTTTGTTTTTGATATGAGCGTGTAGCTTTTTAGGGTCGTTTTTATATAAATTAGCTAGGTTCTCTTCATATTTTAACACTGCTAATCTCAAAGTTTTGGTTACATTTCTGCATGCTTCTTTGTGCTTGTCTTTGAGCTCTCTATGTGTATGGCAACCAGAGGCAATATATTTATTCCAAAGTTCTTGTTTTGTTCTAATAGCTTTTAAAACTTTGTATAAACAAGTTTCAAGTTCCAGGAAACTTACCTGGAAGTTACTTAACTCAAACACTAAAAAATATATATTATATTCTTAGATTTAATAACCCAAACTGCTGTTATATCAAAGTTTTCAAGTTACCAACATAACTTAAATATTAAAACACCTGTTTAATAATTTGAGATTTGTTATGTTAAATTACCAGTCAATAAAGTCTGACAAATTTAATTTACTTGCCTTATTTAAGACCCTAAAAGTGTTGAAAGTCAGTTTGTTAGACATAAAGAAATCTCATGGATTTCTAGAATGAATTTTATGAACCGAATTCGTTTTATATTTTTTTACTGTCACAAATTGCAACAAACAACGATTTTTAGAATTTTTTTAGTAACAAATTGACCTTAAGAAGCATAGTTTATTAAACATCTGGAGCTTCAAAAAATATATTTGCATATACACACCACTTTTAAATTTATTGATGTCGTACTTTTACTTCCTAATAGCAATCTTATAAGTATTTTATATTTCCCAATAAAAAAATCTCCTTGGACGAATAGTAGGAATTAAAAATCTCATACTCTCTCTTTTATAACTAATTGCACGCAGGTGTTTTATCTCTTTAGTTGATTATAAACTTATTATTTTTAGTCTCCAATTTTATAAAGTTTTCAAAACTACCAAACATTCAATTTAAGGCAAAAAAATCATTACAAAAGCATATCCCTAAAAAAGTTACACCCATAGAAAGAATACATCGCCCATTTACATCAACCCTAAAACGTAACATTTTCTTTTTAAGCGTCAAAAAAACTTATGCAAAGTATATTTCAACACACTGCAAAGCAATTCAACAAAGCAGGTATTAACAAAAACAATTTATGGAATTTTGATAAAGTTGGCTTCTTTAGTAATCAAGGCAAGTCTTTAGTAATCGAGGCAAGTAACACTTAGTATAAGCTATTGGTTTCTGAATCTGAACCAACAACAGCTAGCATCAGCATACGTCAAACACTAACTCAAAAGTTCGACGTTGTAGTATCTCCAGCTATTCAAGAAAAGCTGAAAAACAATTGTATTTGGTCGATTTGGAATTTACAGCAGCCTTGCAACAAGTATTTCGCCTCAAACACCTTGACTTGAAAAAAACGACAAAATGTAGAAAGTTTTAAGTTCTAGTTTGTTTCTCGACAAAATACTTAACATTATTAAAAGATGCTGACAACACAAAAGCAGCAAAGCAAATTAAAAAACAACTTACGCTTAACTTTAATGATGAACAACAAATAAATCAAGCAACAACATCAATTTCAACAATAACCAAACCAAGATAAAAGCTCTGTAAAGTTTTAAATAAGCCTTCAACTCGTTAAAATATCGAATGGTACGAGACTGAAAATTTAAAATACAAGGTTTGGCTTTATCAAAGTGCAACCTATAGTGATATGTAAAACGCATCTAGTTTAATTGGGTAAAATGAATTATTTCTACATTTTTTTTCAATCAAACAAAGTTTATTAAAAAAAACTAAAAAAAAAACTTTTATTCGATTTGTAAATATTTAAAAACAGCTCAAAATTCTTTGCGACTTCAAAAATCTATATATTCGGTTTGAACCTGTTTATTCTATCAAACAAATCGATTTATAAAATAATTTGTTCAAACTTTAAAAACACTCTAATACTTTTTCTGTTTTACTGATAAAAAATTTTTAAACTAAATAGTTAAAGTATTTCAGACAGTAAAAAAAAAAATAGTTTAAAACAGATTGCAATGTTTAAAGAATGTAATTATTATTTAAAAGAAAAATGCCTCAAAAAGGCGAAAACAACATTTGTTTGCAATTTTTGTTTCTTTTTAATTAAATAAAATAAATATTTTAAAGAAAGAAATACTCGAAATGTAACTTGAAATGAAAATATAATAAATTATTTAAAGTGGGAAATGTAGCTCGATATGTAAATTTATTTTTCGCTGCTCTCATTTCAAACATTTGTATAAAAGTGGTTTCACCTTAAATACCAAAATTTAAAAAAAATTGTTAACATGTTGATCTTAAAATTTTTATTTTGTTTATTTTTTGTTATATAGATCATTTAAAAATTTCAGACATTTTTTAAAATCAAATAATCCGAAATACTTTGCACTCTGCCTCGTGAGAGGCATGTGTTTTTTGTTGTTGTAGTTTGTTATTCAAGCTATATATAGTTTTTGTTTATACAATTATTGAGTTTATCAAAACTAAAGAGTCCTTTAAGCTTGCTGTAGTTATTTACAATTAGTGTAGCATTGCGCATTTTGTAGTGTATTATTTTTGCATACATTGAGTGAAATCCAAAGTAACCTTTTAACATAGATTGTCAAAAGCATAAAACAATGAATATAAATATATAGAAAGTTGTAATTGTATTTTTACATTCTAAGCATATTTAGCATATTCTAAGCATATTAAGCATAGAGTATTAGTTAAGAAGTTTTCAATGCTGTATAAAAAATATATATGTAAGTAATTTTGTAAATTGTGTTGTATGAAATATTTTAAAGGTTTTGTCATTCATTTTTGAATTTATTTTTATTTAGCATTTCATAGCAAAACTATGCCACGTGTATGCCACACACGCAAAACAAATTAATTCCGGATAATATATAAATTATACTAAGAGTTAAATTTCAAATTCTAGCCATTCTACAGCAGATGTTGGCGCTTGTTGTTGATGCTTGTTGTTGGCGCTTGTTGTTGGTGCTTGTTGTTGGCGCTTGTTGTTGATGCTTGTTGTTGGCGCTTGTTGTTGGTGCTTGTTGTTGGCGCTTGTTGTTGATGCTTGTTGTTGGCGCTTGTTGTTGGCGCTTGTTGTTGATGCTTGTTGTTGGCGCTTGTTGTTGGCGCTTGTTGTTGATGCTTGTTGTTGGCGCTTGTTGTTGGCGCTTGTTGTTGGCGCTTGTTGTTGATGCTTGTTGTTGGCGCTTGTTGTTGGTGCTTGTTGTTGGCGCTTGTTGTTGATGCTTGTTGTTGGCGCTTGTTGTTGATGCTTGTTGTTGGCGCTTGTTGTTGATGCTTGTTGTTGGCGCTTGTTGTTGGTGCTTGTTGTTGGCGCTTGTTGTTGATGCTTGTTGTTGGCGCTTGTTGTTGGTGCTTGTTGTTGGCGCTTGTTGTTGGCGCTTGTTGTTGATGCTTGTTGTTGGCGCTTGTTGTTGGTGCTTGTTGTTGGCGCTTGTTGTTGGCGCTTGTTGTTGATGCTTGTTGTTGGCGCTTGTTGTTGATGCTTGGTTTTTTTTTTAATAGATATTGTGAATACTTGTGTTCTTGGAAAGTCAGTTTTGGATATTGAGGAAAGAATCGTTTCCTAATTTTTAAATAATCTTCCTGGAAAAGACTGTCTCTCATTTTTTGAAACATCGCAATGCTGACCTCACTTAAAGTAATGTTGAAGATTTTTTGCATTCGATGACTTTAACTTGATTTACTGGTTTAAGAATTGATTGCAATTAACTTCATCAGATTTATCGAATTTAAGCTTTTATAAGAGATTTTTGAGTGTCTTTTATTACCCTCTCATTTTCAATATGCTATGAATAAGCCGATAGTTAATTATATCATATCAGTATAATACTGTTTAAACAAAAAATGTAATGACATTTGCAGTGAAACGTATTACTTTATCTTTTCGGTACAATTTTGCAATAATTGTCCTTTTCCATACAACCTGATGTTGGTGTTGTATATTTAGTGTCTGCAGAGTCGACTGCCTCAGTTTATACAAGATCAGATTTATAGTGGATGAAGAAATCGCAATTTATTGAGTAGTAACAAACAACTGCAGGGTTGTTTATCCCAGAAGTTACAATAACTGGCAGAAAAACTTGATCTAATGATTACAGCATCATTTGTCATTTCAAAACTGTTGAAATATATAAAGGTAAAAATGCACGATAATAACCAGTTCATTCGAATGTACGTCATATTTTGAAAAAAAGTTGGAATAAATTGTTACCTTAAAAAAACCTGGAAAAAAGTATTAAAATTATATTATGAATTATCAAAATCCGAAAATGTTGGTAAAGCTAATTTTACAAATTTAATAAAAATTTTATGTAAAGGCAGCAGCTTCATTAAGACGCACGCATTCAGTTATTTGAAAATAAGGCTATTTTCTTCAAAAAAATCATGTAATGACATATAAAATAGAAAATAAAAAAAGCATTTAAAAACGCATCACCAGAACCTGCATTACCATAAGCATTGACTATATCATCAGCTGCACATTCTTCATCATCAATTTCATCTACACTCACAACACTAATGTTAATTAATTTGGTTGAATGTTATAAGAAAACTCGCATTTTAATTTAAAACAGGCTAGAATCTGCAATAAAAACGTTTTTTCAACAAACTAATGCCTTTGATGAACAAATCAACACATAAAAAAAAAAAAAAATGCAATAATTGAAGAAGAAACTTTGACTTAAGCAAAAACAACGCAGAAGTTTGAGCAATGAATGAAAAACAAAATAAAGGTTACAAAACGGAATACTCAGACAATGCAGCCATGTCAAGTAAACAGCAAAAAATACTTTAATGTTAAAAATGTAAATTGTTAATGATTCAATGATTCTATATAGAAACCATGTATGTCAATTGTGGCTTTGAAATCAAATACGTACTATTAAACAATGTCGTTAAGATATGGCTCAAATCTGTAAGAGAAAAAGTTAGAAAAAAGCTAGGCTGCCTAATCTATCAAATCGGCTAGCTAAAAACAGAATGATGGGTTAGGAAAAGGAAAAAAAGCAAGTCATGATGCATCTTTTGAAAAATGGACAAAAATTAAAAAAAAAACAAAAACGCTTTTAATAATATTGAGATTTGAATTCAAATTGTAAATAGACATAAAACGTTGAAAATATAACGTCTGTTCACAAAAAATCCGGACTGATTTCAAATGTACACAAATTGTTCTAAATTTCGAATTTTCGATTCGAAATCTTTAAATTTAATCGGTCAACAACAACAGTTTCATTTTGTGGCAAAGTTGAGTTTAAATAATTAATTCAAATAAACATGGAGCATCTAAAAGAGAACGATGTTAGAAATGTGATTGGAAATTTTTATAAACAAAACATAAACAGTGGAAAGAAATTTACAGTGGATCATTTTAAGAAAATGGGAATCGCTAAATCTACAATTTATGACATAATTAAAAGGTCTGAAAATAATTTGCCAATGAATAGAAAAATCGGTTGCGGCAGAAAACCTTTTAAAATTACACCAGAAAAGAGAGAGTCCATGATTGCAAGAGCAGAAGAGAGAATCGGGATTTCGCAAAGAAAATTGGCACTAAAATATAAGATAAGCGTTTCATACGTAAATAGATTATTAAGTATGCATGGACTAAAGTATACCAAAAGAAAAAATGCACCAAAAACAACAGAAAAGCAAGAAATTAAACAAAAGAAAAACTTATTAAAACTTTCAAAAACTTTTTTCAAGCCATCAAATAAGTTTGAAATTATCATGGACGATGAATCTTATTTCTGTGTAAATGGTGCAAATTGTTCACAAAACTCTGGCTACTATACAAAGGATAGTTCTCAAACTGATCCTAACATTAAATTCAACTTCAAAAAAAAGTTTGACGAGAAAGTTCTCGTTTGGATTGCAATCAGTCGTTTTGGTCATTCATCGCCTTATTTTGCTGTAAAAAACAGTGCACTGGATGCAAAAACTTATTCTAAAGAATGTATTACAAAAAGACTTCTTCCATTTATAAATTCCAAGCATCAAAACATGAAAATTTTATTTTGGCCTGACGGAGCGAGATGTCATTATGCAAAACACACATTAGAAACTTACAACACTTTAGGTATTAACATTGTCGACGCTAAAGATAACCCCCCAAATGTACCGCAGTTAAGGCCAATTAAAATTTTTTGGGCACATTTAAAAGCAAAAGTTTATGGAAATGGATTTACTGCGAAAAATCTTGACCACCTTAAGAATAGAATTCGATTAAAGTTGAAAGAGTTTGATCCAGACTACTTTTTCAACCTAATGGATTCAGTCAAAACTAAAGTTCGAAAAGCCGCTGATTTAGGACCACTTTCGGTTATAAAATTGTTAACAATGTCCAGTCACTCATTTTAGTTAAAATTTTTGTCAAAAATCGATTAATTTTGTATTCAATTAAGAACAATTTTTCATTCCGGATTTTTTGTGAACAGACGTTAGTTTATGAATTACTGAAACATGATTTGAATCAAGATATTTTAGATGACAACTTTAAAGATAAAATGAAATATCTTATCAAGACAGTTCAAATAATATCAAAAAAGTTTCACCCATTTATTAACATTAAAAAATACTTTGAATTAAATTACTAAAAAGATTCTTTAAAGAACTGTAAAGTAGAAAAACATGTTGCTTTTGAAACTGATGGTTGTTATTTGACGTATTATTGACTTCATAATAATCAGATATCATTGTAAAGGTCCAAACAAATAGCGTTAGAAGCTGTGATTTTTACCTGAATTGTTCTTAGAGAAATTTATCAAACCATAAATATGAAAGGTTTAGGTTCTACAAACCTCATTAATAGGATGGTAAGTTATCAACTTATCTAGAGTAACTTATTAAAATAAAATGTTGTTGGTCAAATGCAAATCAGCTGCCTTTAATACATTTAATTGCAAATTTTGTTGGATCTACCCGCCCATAAGGAAACTACTCGACCCATAAGAAAACTATTTTAAAAATAATAAGATGATTAGAAAAGTTTGAACTTCTTCATTAGGTTAAACTTCTAATTTATATTCATGATAAAATTTTAATGTACGCCAGCATTTTACTAAGCTACAAGATAGTTTCATGTCTTGAATCATGTCTTGAATCACCGAGTCTTTGGGTCTAGACAAAGTATGTTGTCAATATTTGCCACAGCAAGTATTATTATAAAAAGACTTAACATTCCTGCTCAATTTGTGGCTTAAGTATACTTTCATATATGGTTTAGAATCAAAATGAAACATTTTTCGTCAATAAGATCCATCGTCTAATCAAACTTCTTTATCTATTAAGAAGCCAAACAGTGGAAAGTAAGGATGCAATTAAAAAGAGAAAATCTAAGTAGAAAACTTTGTACTCTTTCTGAGGTTCTTCATATTTCTCTGCTTATGGTTTTCAAAAGAGAGATGGTCTTATCAAGAATAGAGCTAATGGATATGATTCCAATTTGAAATACAAGAAAGATTTAAGGAAACTGTTTAGTTGATGTTAAAGCTTTTCTTTATTGAAGTATTTATTGTTCATTATATAATTTTTTTTTAATATTATATGTAAATAAAGTAAATTCAAAAAAGTCAAATTCCAAAACAAATTTTTCAAATATGCAATAAATAATAAATACGTTATTGTCTATGTAAGCAAACTATTTATTTTTTTATAGAGACATTAACATAACTTCAAACTTATTTAAAAAAAAGAAAATCACTATCGCAGGAGTTACTAATAACAACAGAATTACTTTATTTGGTGAAAACAGAATTACTTTATTTGGTGAAAAGTTTAGTTATGGTTTTGGAAATTCAATTTACTTTGTTGACTTAAGAAAAATTGCTTGAATGTTAAATATTCCATAACTTTCTTGAAAGTAGGATAATTCTTAAGAAAAAATATTTAAAGTTTAAAACTTTTTTGGCTTGTTAGAATATTTTTTGACGTATTTTCTACTGATTGTTTCTTTCTGACCTTTTACTTTTAATATTTACATTAATAGTTAAATATAATAACTTTTGAAATAGTGGAAGAGCTGAAACCTATTTTAATTGAAACCCTATGACCCCTATTTTAATAACAGATTTTTTTCTAGCAATATTAAAAAATTTGAAAAACAAGGAACGATTTTCAATTTATTAAAAGTGTCAATTTTGTTTTAGTAATTAGTTTTTTGTTTCATAAGTGATTTTTTTCATGTTGCTTTCCGTTCAACTTTTTCTTTGATACTTTTAAGCTGGTCTGACGTCATTACGCTTATATTTTACTTATAAGAGTGAGCAAAGTTTCACAATTTCTTTTTTTTTTTTTTTACTAGGAATAATATAACGTTGTCAAGTAGCGATAAGAGAGTTGAAGTTAGAAATGCGTTACCAGAAATAATAAGCAAAATACAAAACCAGAAATACCCAATAAAAATTTCAAATTAATTTCAACACTTTTGTTTAACCTTATGTTAACGTTACTTAACCTAAAAAGAATAGTTTTACTAAGATCTCGAGCGCGGGTAATGATCACAGTACGACTAATTTAATTTCTATCTTTCCATTTTGTGTGAAATGATTTGCACTTTGCAAAGTGCAAATCGTTTCACACAAAATAAAATTTGCAAATCGTTTCACCAAGTGTAAGTTGTTTCCCTTAGTGTCACAATTCTTATGATTGTTGTTCATAATTATTTGCTTCGTTTTATTTATATATTTATTTCGTTTTATGTATATGTGTATGTGTTTATATATATTATAAATAAAAAAAATTAAAAACGTTTTTTATCAAGGTTTTTTTTTTATGTTTACGAGGTTATTTATTTTATATGAAAAGATGTAATATTGTTTAATCAGCGAAATAAAAGTTAATAAAAATAAATAAATAATAAAAAAATAATAAAAAATTTACAACTCATTAATAAATTGCAGAACAACAAACTGCAACAACGGTTTTTTGGAAAATATCACAACCCATTTTTTTGATTTTTGTTCATGCACATAATCATTCATTGTTGTACATGAACAAAATAAACAACTTTATTGTCTATTGAAGGATTTAGAAAGGTCGACTCGAAGCAACAGGATTTCTATGAGATAATCTTTGGAAACAAAATACAAAACAAATCAAGCGATAAAGTTGAAAAAGAAAACTGCGATAAGATTTGTTAACCTTTAGAGTCGCCATAGCTAGAAAAATTCTGGCGACATAATTAATGGTTAAAAACAACCTAATGTCTTATAATGTTTTAAAAAGCTGTTTTTTTAAAAGCAAAATAATTCTTTCTTATCGCTCGTTCATGTACATACACACTAATAATAGAAGTTAAAGGAAGAAAATTAGAGTTAATATATACTTATCAAGTGTAAAAAAGTAAAAAATAAATTGGCACTTTTACAATGTTAACTTTTAAAAAATACAATTTTGCGCACTAAAGTATATTTTTTTATTTCTAAAATCTTATGAAAAAATGCTATTTTCTCCGCCTATTTTTAAAGTTAAAATATACATTAAAATAATGCATTATGTTATTTTATTTTTCAACAGATTTTTTTTCATATCCTAAATATTAGAGCTAAACTACTTTATTTAAAGCGAGGCATAAAAAATAAATCACTCCCACTAAAGTAAAAATCACTATAATTTGTTTCAAATGTTAACTTATTTCACATTGAGCCGGAAAAAATTACATTACACTGTGAGTTATTTTAAAGTTCCGTTACGTTATAAGGCTTTTGTTAATTTTGTTTCATTTAAAAAGTTTCAAATACCTTTTTTTAATAATGGAAAAAAAAGTTTTTGTCAAACTCACGCTCTTCATATCGCGATGAATAGGAATTTGTCAAGTTGCAAATTTATGCGCATTGTTGCAAATTTATGCGTATTGTTGCAAATTTATGCGCATTGTTGCAAATTTATGCGAATTGTTGCAAATGTGATAAATAAAATATATAAAGCTAAATACAGAGTTTTTTGAAGATCTTTAAAATGGTGTCTTCAAAGCATTTCCTATGAGATATAAAAGTTTGCACGTTAACGAGTTTATTGAAATTTCTTCGTGACGTAGTTGTAATGATTTTTTATTACTTCTAGCATAAAAAAAGCAGCCTTTTTAGAAATTTTTAAGTTTTAATAAATATTCTGTGAACCACTCTTAGTAAATTTGTAAAATGCAACATTATCAAAAAGAAATTTATAAACAAATATGATAAAAAACAAACAAACTGGATCTTTATAAAATATAAAAACAATTTTAATTCAAAATGAACTTAAAAAGCGTAAAATAAAGAAATTTATTGTTTTAGGTATCTTGTTATACTTCAGAAGTTAAAAAAATATGGTTACGTTTTTCCTTAAAAAGAGATAATTTGGGTTGTTGATAATTTTTTTTTAGGTTTTCATTTCAACAAAACAAATGCCATAAAAAATGACAAAATAATTGCTTCATTTCATAGCTCAATTAACAAATTATGCTTTAAAAAGTTTAAAATAATAGAAATTAAAATTAGAATGAAAAAACTTTTTAAACAACTATTACAAGGTTGTGTACCGGATCAGCTATTACAATGGTGTGGACTGGATTACAAGATTGCTATTACAAGGTTGGTATTACAAGGTTGTGTTCTGGATCAGGTATTAAAACTTGCATAGCGGATCAGCTATTACAAGGTTTTGTATTGGATCCTTTGTCTTTTTTAATTATTTATATAACGAAGCTAACGTTTTCTCAAATGTTTGCTGACAATACCAAAGTTGTATCAACTTTAAACACACTGAATTTCCATGGATGCTTATTGAATTTATACGATTTGCATACATTTTTGAGTCATTTTTTAAAATTAACGATGTTTGAATCTTTAAATGTTTTATTTTTTTAGTTTTAGTTTGAGGGTACACAAAGAGCCATGATGTGCTGAAAGTCGAAATTATTTTTGTCTATTTTTTACATATTTTAATATGTCACTCTAAACAATATTTTTGGCGGTTAAGCACTTTTAATATTAAAAAAAAATTGTTACGTATGCGCTCTCATGTAATATTAAGTAACTTTTTTGCGGACTTTTATAGTACACAAACATTGGTTTTCCATTACCATTTTCTGAAAGTCCTTTTAAAGGTATGTGAATCAATTTATTATCAACATTATTATCAACAAATTGATTGCATTCTCTTGTAAATTTGATTATTTGGCTGTTTCAAATTTAAGTCCTAATTCTTTACCAGTCTTGAAAATATAGGTATCGAAACTCGAACCTTTCAATTCTGAATTAAGCGCTCTAACCACTTCACCATGGCTGCTAGGACTTCAAGTTCTTCTTGAAGAACTTGAAGTCCCGTTGGAATAATATTACCCGCAAATGGTTGCATTCTGACTTTATATCTTCCATATGTTTCATCTGCTTCTTCAATATTAGTAAATACTCCTCTTGGTTGGCCTACTTTATAATGTTATTCTTTTAAACTTAACTATATAAAAGTTGCTAGAATGAAAAAACTCAACCAATTAATCAATATTAGCAACTAAAATCAAGTTTGGAATAAATAATATATTTAAAAAGCCAAAACAGCAGATAAAATGTTGAATGATTTATCCAAGTATTTTCCATCTCTAATATAATGTTTTTCCATCTATAATCTTAAAATTTTAGTCTTAAGATTTTAATCTTAAAATTTATCCATCTCTCATCTAATGTTTACTGATCAAGCTTTAGCACTTATTTTGGAATGTAATGACAAAGACATCTTATCAATTAATGACTATACTGCCAGTGTTTCACTTCAAGACGAACTGGAACACACTTCGATTTGACATCGGGAAGAATGCTAGTTTTGATGGCTCAGGACATGTTTAAACAATTAGATGAATGTACTACTGGGTTGTACTACATGGAGCTTGTATAGAGAAGAGTCTCTTTTTATCATTTATGCTGTGTCTTGAGAGTTTTCATATATTTTTTATAATAAAAGGACTATTCTTTAAAGAAAATTATTGTCTCGGCCGTCATCTACTTTGTATTTTTGACCTTCAAAATTTAAATTTGCAAAGAAACTCATACAAGTTGTATCCTTATGAATACGAAATCTTTTAGAGTCAATAATATAATTGAAATTACAATGATTAATGGCACCACCACCAATCATTTACAATTTACACCATCAATCATTTACGATTTGTGTACTTTATAAAAATGAAAAATAACCAGCTAACAAGTAATAAACTGAAATGTAAAAGAGAAAAAATTCAACATGATTTTCAATAGAAGATAAAACTGATTTTTGATAGCGTTAAGGTTGATGACTCTGAACTATCTAATGATGAGAACGCCACCAGACGGACAAATTGAGGCTCATTTATTTTGCTGATAAAATATTTTCATGTTATTCTGACTTCTATGTCATGATTTTGATTTTGTTGGGGAATTTTTAACGGAATAATGTACACATAAAGATTTCATGTCAAAGCTCAGCAATACCATATTTTATAGAGTTTTCATTTAGCGCCAACTGTTGTTGATCACATGGCATTTCCTATAGGCTTCTTACATATAGAAGCTTAAAAGGCCCAAATGAAGATTTTATGCAGTACATATAAACATCTTTGAGAATTTTGCGACCAACTGTGACTGGAATAAATGTAATGATGATATAATTAATTGAATATTTTGTTCAATTAATTCAGAACCAGAAGGTGTTTAGCAGTTTTCAAAGCGCATTTTTTTGTAGTTGATATTTTAATGGATTTTACAGGCCACAATGGGTTTCCTAATCATTTTAATCATTGTTGAAATTCAAATGTATACATTGCTAATTAAATTTGCCAATATTCTATACTTCAGATATGTTATACAGTTTATATATGCATTTATTTTTGTCACCAAGTCATGACAGATCCTGGATCATGCAAAAGAAAAAACTAAAGTTATTTACCAATTTATAGGAAATAAGTTATGAATTTCATATAAAAATGTAGCAAACGTATTAACGTTAACAAAAAGTCATGATAAATGTTAAATAGATAATAACGTTTATGAGTGATGTTGCTAAAAATGAAATAGTTTAAGATGTCTAAGATGAGATAAAATTTCACAAAACATTTCAAGTTTGAAAACGTTGCTTTTGTGAACCGAAAAAATTATTAAACAAATCTTAGTAAACAAATCTTAGTAAACAAATCTTAGTAAACAAATCTTAGTAAACAAATCTTAGTAAACAAATCTTAATAAACGTAAAATGTAACTAAGCAGAAAAGTAGAAATAAAAATCAATTAAAAGAATAGAAATCAACCAACATTTAAATATATTAAACTTTTTTTTTGACACACACCCACCCACACACACGCGCGCGCGCGCACACACATATATATATATATATATATATATATATATATATATATATATATATATATATATATATATATATATATATATATATATATATATATATATATATATATATATATATATAAACGCGCTTCAGTTATCAAAAAACTTGTAGCATGTATTATTCCTCAATAGTTATCTTTTTACCCTAAAAATGAGAGTAACAAATTGTTAAATTATTTTTTTTACTATTCTTAACTAAACTTTTATTCATCGATGATTTTAAAATAGATATATAGTTTGAGGGGGTGAAAAATATATGACCAATATTTTTTAACTCAAAGAGATTATTGTTAAAAGTTTAAAACTTTTTGATTAATAAAAATTTAGTTTAGAATAATAAAAAAAAATATATATTTTATCAACTTGTTTTTCTCGTTTTAGGTTGGAGAATAATAAAAAAATGTATACATTTTTTACCTAGTGAAAAAAAAAACGCTTTTACCACATATGTTCCATGTGGGTTCCGTGTGGGATACATTGGAACCCTCATGGAACTCATATAGGACAAGGATTTTTTTTTCACTGGGTTTCAACCTGCTTCTCTTGTTTAGGTTAGGATAATAATAAAAATATAAATATACTTTATCAACTTGTTTTTTCTCGTTTAGGGTAGAAGAAGGAGGCAACGAAAAAAATATTTTATCAACTTGTTTTTCTTTTTTAAAACAATTTTAAAAGTATGTTTAAATAAATTAAATACAATTTTTTTATATTCAACTTTATTTGTTTTTTAATTTACTTACATAGCTTTGACATTTTAAAACATTTTGAGCGCGTTTTTAGGACTACGACAGTACTTTTGGTACTTGGCAATATAATGCCAATATTTATTGAGAGCCTTAAATTTGGTTACACAAACAATATTTACATGAAAGTATAATATCAAACCATTTGAAATAAACATAAAAAAACAAACAACTTTAGTTAAGACTGGTATTATTGTTTTGGATTTTTATTATTGTTTTGATGACATTATTAGAAGAAAAAATACACTTAAGCATAATGAATAAAATTAAGGACTCACCGATCATTCTATATTGAAGTTTTATGACGTTGCTGTTCATCGCGTAGGTAGTTAGATGCTTTAATCTTTCAGTCAATGTATGAACAATTTCAAATTCATTCTAAATATATGAAGGAAGGTTTATCTTTTAATATATATACCTAAAGTAAATCTTTGTGATGGTGCATATTTATTAAATGATTAATTATCATTTTTTTCTAGTGCGTCAATCAGTAAATGATGTAGCATTTTTTATAGTCAGATGTAAAGCTTATCATTAAGCCAAAGCAAATAAAAAAAATGATACTTTTTCTTTTATTTTCTTTTATGAGAATTGTTATAAAGTGGTTACACATACATGTAAAAGAGTGCTTCTAAACAGTTAAATTTTGTTTAAATTCTTAATATTAAATTGTTTAATGAACATGAAAATGTTAAACTTTTAAAAGAATGTAAATCAATCAATCTGGAATACTAAAAATCCGCTGAGCTACCATTTTTAAAAATTGCATTTATAAAGTAAGCTAAGCATAACTTTCATTGACAATGTTTTTAACTATTAAATTTTTAATCATTATTGATTTAAGCTCTTTCGCATATAATCTTTGTTTTGTTATTAAAGATTTAAATTGTCATAAGTAGAATAACATTGATTGTGTGTATAAATAAAGAAAGTATTTTTTATACGGAAAATAACAACATCTTTTCACAATTAGTATACATCGATGGTTGAAAGCACAAAGCAAAGACATATTTGATGTCCATATTTGACAATTTTAAGAAAACAGGTTTTCAAAGTTTGAGATTCTCAATTAATTAACTAATTATAAACTATTTTAGATGATCAGTAAAATTTTAATCTTTGTTTATTTTTTTATGCCACTAATTATCTATTTTTAATGATATTTATTGCCATGTCTAACTGTCAAATATGAACATATGTCTTTTGTGCTTTAAACCATCGGCATGTGTGGTTTACTACTACTATTACTACTACTACTACTACTACTACTACTACTACTACTACTACTACTACTACTACTACTACTACTACTACTACTACTACTACTACTACTACTACTACTACTACTAATTGAATAAAAACAAAATATAGTCATACCAAGCTCATGATTAAATAGAGATATCGAAATTTTATAATTGTCTTTTTAAGTAGTAATACAATTAAAAGTATTTTGTTAGGGTCTAAGTATTGTGTTGGTATCTAAGCAACATTAGAAAATAATGGAAAAAAAAAAATTGCCTACCATAATAATTAGACTACAAAGTATATACTAAAAGCTTTATTTTATCATATATGCAAGCTCAATAATGATGACTAAATTCCCTTAAAACAATAACGATACCAAAATTAAATTTCCTTAAAAAAAGTAATAAAGCTTAACTAACAAAGCTACGTTAAAATTTTATCATAAAAAATTCAGTAAAATTTTATGTTTAAACATTGTAACGGTTTGGGGACTGATAATAACTATTAGACAGGAAACTTAGTTTGAATACGGCGGTATCTTACTAAAAATTTGCAATATCAAGTTGAATTTTTAGACAATTGTGTAACTTACAGATTTTAGGCGACAAATCATAATAGGTTTTAGCCTTTACGTCATTAAAAAGAAATACGATATTCGAGCAAAAAATCAAAAAATCTACAAATGCTTTACAAGTCACGTTGACTTGCTTATTTTTAAAGCCATTCAGGGTTGTGGATTTTTGACAAGGTTTTTTAATATTTTACATTCCTTAATTTTTTAGTTAAATAAAATACTTTTTGCAAAATAAGATAAGATATCAAATGATTTAATATTTTTTTGTCTATTGGATAAAAAGAATGTTTGCAGCATAATATAAAAATGATTATCTTACCTAATTAAAAAATCTTTGAGCATGACTCAAAAATAATTAAGCAAAAAGTATACATGTAGCTTAATTAGCAAAAGTCGAGCTGCTACGCCTATTATGCGATGGTTACCGTTACTATTTCCGTGTCTGCTGCCACTGTTAACAAAATAATATTTCAGTTAATTTAGAAGGCAATTAAGTTCACAAATCTGCAATAGATTGCAATATTTTGCACCATTCTAAGTTGCGGATAATTGCGGTATTCTAAGGCGTGTTTGTGGAACAATATTTAATTTTTGAATAAAATGTTGAAAATCTATATTAATAATTTTATATACAAAACTTTTAAAGTCAAGAACAGGAGAAAATATTTTTCGGATATTATGAGCACAAATATGAAAGATATTACTTAACTAACTGGAAATCGAAACAAACATCAATAAATCGAATATTGCAAATAAATAAATAAAATAAAAAAAACCTTAACGAAATCAAACTAACTTTACAAGTAGATTCACATAAAGAAGCGAAAAGATGGATTATAAAAATATCAAAAAACTATAGATTTAAAAAAGATCACGCCAAAACAACGTAATAATTGACGGATTAGCTGAACCACCTTCAGATAAAATCGCTGTACTATACCTAAACCAATCTTAGCTGTAATTCCACAAGATATTTGTAAATATATGATAAGAGTAATAAATTATATAAAATAAGCATCAGTATAATAAAACGTGAATAAAAAACAAAAATAATAATAGCAAAAATTTAGTTTAATGATGCGTACGAGTTGTTTATTAAATAGTAAAGAAGATTGGGGCCCAACAGAGTGTTTTTTTTTTCACGGCATGTTCACAGCTAACGTGTTTTTAAATGCTTTTAAAAATAATCTACAATGGCGAAAACTAATATTAAAACAAAAAAATTGGCCGAACTGACAGATAGAAGTTGGCGCAACAATTTAAAATTCTGTAGGACTGTAGAAGAGAAAGAAAAGATAGAAAGGCATTGGAAAGAAAGTAAGGAAGTTTTTTAAGAGGTGAACTTCAATTATAAGGAAATTTTTAATAAAAAAAGTCTGTTTAGTTGGGAAAAAAGTATCAATTGATAATTAAAAAAACAACAACTTATTATTGTCAGATTTTTATTATTTTAAATTTTTAAAAAGTAAAACCCTCTTTTTTCAAGTAAATGCAGTACGATTAAATTAAAGACTCAGAAGTTTTTTTAAAGAAAACACTCAAACGAAGTAAATGATTTGAGAACAAAGGGTAAGTCCGCTAAAGTTGCAAATAAAAAATGATTCACGCGTAAATTAAAAAAATATTTTTTTTTTATCTTTATTACAAAAACGAGGAAACTTGAAAACGACCAAAAGAAGTATTGAAAGATATCTTGTCACAGAGCTAAAACTAGAAATTAAACTTAGTAAAAACTTTTTTTTGTTTGTTGTATTTTTTACTATTATTAATTAGGTATTGTTACTATTTTTATTTAAATGACTGAGTTTTTTGAAAAGTCTATTCCTGTAAATATTGTCCATGATTTTCAAGATAAATATTATACCTCTTGCCTTTACCATTTAATCGACCATAAGTAGAATCACTCTAGTAATTACACAAATAATATAAATTAGCATAATATAAATAATAGCTTGCGATGCTTTACGAGGTATGATATGAGCATTTCAGATGTTGGTAAAGAAGTTTTAACAATAGAAATATTGACCGATAAAAAAATGGTTGTTCTAAGTTCGACAACTTAAAACAATATGTTTTTTTAATTTTAATTTTTATTATTTTTATACGATGATGATTATTTTTATACGATGACGCTATAAAAAAAAATTGTAATTTTGGAAAGAAGTTTATCTACTTTTTGGAAGATCTTAATTTAGGTTTTTTTTATACCTCAATAACAAATTAAAAGATTTTATAATGACATTTGAAAATGGAGTGGTTTCTTAGATTAACAAAAGGATCAAAATTACTCAATCGATTGCAAAATTAAACTGTTTTACTAATAATGTTTTAACAATATTTTAACAAATGTTTTAAGAAATCTTTTTTAAAAAAGAGTCATATTTTGACATATCGAGACTTTTGAGTCATAGTTTCTAAATTCATCATTTCAGCGATGAATATACAAAAAAAAAAATTATTACTCAAAAAGCTCAGTATGTCAAAAGGGCTGCTAATGAAAAATTCCATGAAGATTGTGTAACCTAGACAGTTAAACATCCTCCTAAAGTCATTTTTTGATTGCTTATCAATGGGGAAAGTCTTTGTCATCATTGTGGATGGAATATTGAAACAAAGTTGATACAAAAAAAGTCATTGAAACTTGTTTTTTACTTCAATTGAAGGAGTGGTTTCCAATTATGCAAAAAAAAGTGTTAATCCAAAATCCCACCTTGCACAATTTATTCAAAAATAATTTGCTTTAAAATTCCCCCCCCCCCAAAATACAAAAACTTCTACTATTGGATAGGTTAGATAATTGCTTATATTTAAACCTCATATAAAATGTATTGGAGTTATTAAATAGAGAAATTTTCATCGAAAAACCGCAAATAAGACCCAATTGGTTGAAAAGTTATTTGGTATTCGAACCATAATAAAAACTTGAAAAAAATGATTTTATATTTTCTGTATAATATCCTGAATCGTCTTTGCGCACTGATAAAAAAAAAGGAGGATCAACAAAATATTGAAAGGAGTAATCAACAAAATATTGAAAGGAATAATCAACAAAATATTAAGAGGAATAATCAACAAAATATTGAGAGGCAGCATCAACAAAGTATTGAGAGAGAGGATCAATAAAGTATTGAGAGAGAGGATCAACAAAGTATTGAGAGGAAAGATCAACAAAATATTGAGAGGAAAGATCAACAAAATTTTGAGTCGCAAGATCAACAAAGTATTGAGAGAGAGGATCAACAAAATATTTAATGTATTTCTAATTTATTTAAAAATTCTCAATTTACTTTGGTGTTTTCATTGATCTGGCAAAAGATTTAGACGCGATTGATCACAAAGTTGTTTTAAAAAAGTTTTTAAAAAAGTTAGATAACTACGGAATAACTAGAAATATATTAACTTGGTTAAAAGTTTGCTAAATAATTAAAAGTTTGTTTATGCAGATGACAATAAATCATCAAGTTTGTTAATTATTACATGTGAAGTTCCTTAAGGACACATATTTGAAGCCTGATGAAACTCTTTTATTTTAATTTATATAAATAATTTATTTAATGTTTCAAGCCTAATGGCAATTATGTTTGCTATTAATTCAAACTTATTTCTCTCTTATGATAACATTATGACACATTATTAAACAAACTACCTTTTTATATTATGATGAAGCATTACCGGTTACAGTATACGGTATACTAACTTTACGGTATACTTTACGTATATTTAGTATACTAAAGGTTAATATACAGTTTAGTATACCTATTTACTTATATTTGTGAAATTATTTTTGGACTGACTTGTTAATTAAATAATTATATTATCTTAATGAATTAAATTGCTATACCGCATTTATGTATGACTGATAATGATTAAAGTTTTTTTTTTTAATTTGATATTTTAATGTGGCAACATAACAATCCATTATCAAACGATTGCTGATTTTGATCGAAGACTTCAACTTTTTTCATTTATCCAGTGAGAATGCGTAACCAATGGTTACGCATTCTTACTGGATACACAGTGTCTCACAGTGAATACACAGTATCTCACTGGATACACAGTATCTCACCTATAATAAAACACATACACAAAAAGATTAAATAAAAAACAAGCATGTATTTTGCATAAACCGTTAAAACTTTTTTACAACCTTGAGTTACAGTTGCGCCAAAAAAAAAAATTTATTTACAGTATTTTTTATAGTATCCTTTACTGCATACCATACGATATTCTGTATACTAAATTTTTAGTATGCCATATAATAGCGATCCCTAATTGTGACACATTGCTAAGCAAAGTACCATACTTTCAAGGGCGCTTTAATTAACTTTATAAAGATTTTTTGGGGCCTGCGAAGATTTTACTGAAAAAAATACAGCACAAAATTTCAATTTTTATTTCGGAATATTTATGTACATGATTACAATCATTTACAGTCATGATATACAATCATATCAGGATTAAAAGTATTGTATAAATGATTATATATACATTTTACGAGATTTTATGCGAGCAAATACTGAAATAACCTCGTAAACTGCGCTTTTACGCAGAATATCATTTTCAATTGAGAGTAGCAAAAATGATGACAATCTGTCCAACGAAGGTTCTTATGTAGTTTTTTTTGTTGGATCTCTAAATTATATTGGTTTATTGATTGCATAATAATTTACATAACATGTGGCTAATAAAAAGAGAAATTTTTATGTATAAACGTAAAACCGATTCAGCGTTTTTTTCGTAATTTATACTTTACGATTAGTTTTGGAAAAACTTATCGTTTTGCATACTATTTTTATCAAGTAATATAAATAAAAATATAGTTTTAAATACTACAAAAGATTTTTATAAAAAATATGTTGAACTCTTTCGAAAGAAATCCTAAAATTCTTATTTCTTTTATCGAAAATATATTTATAAACTTTGAACCCATAAAAAATTTTCTTATCAATATTCTTACATGAGTATTTTTGGAAAGTTATTTTTATTTCAATTATTGATAACAAATAAATACTGCTTTATAAATAAATACTGCTTTATAAAATTCCTAATGTAAATTTTATTTACGAGCATATATTTAACTAGTCTAATTTTAGCAGGTCTTAGTAACGGGGTACTACAAAAAAAAAAAGAAAAAAAAAGTTTCAACAGTTTTCCTTGTAAAATTAAAATACTTATTTAATGACAATATAGTAGAACTGTTAATATTGCACCCAATAGCTGGTTATATAATTTCAAATGCTAGAGTGTAGACTGTTCTTTTATATAAAATATCATTAAAAATAAATTTAAAATTGACGTTACCTTATTTAGGATAGAAACATTTTTTTTAATTTAGATTTTAAATGCTTTTTTTGCTTCCTTTTGTTTGTTTTTTTTTAAATGAAATTGTAAAATTTAACAGAAAATTTACCACTCCCTTAAAATAAGGGGATGGTTATTATTTCACGTTCATAACATTTAATTAGAGTTTTATATAAAATTTAATCTATACTTAAACTAAAGATTAACTTATTTTGATCTGGTTAAAATAACACAAATTTTTTTCAAAGTATTGTCATGAGGTATTAAATATAGCACAATAACAAGATTTTTGCGGTCAACTGATTAACAATTTTATTTTGTTTTTTTATTTGCAAATTATTCTGCCTTTTTTATTTGGCTAATTAGAACCAAAATTTGTTTAGTTTCTATTTTTAAAAGTTGATTTTTTATTTAAAAAAATCGCTATTATAAAATTTATATTTTATTTGCTATTTTTTACTAAAATTAAACTTCATACCTTTTTTTTTTAAACACCTTTTCCAAACAAAATTTTCATTGCTAATCTATTTTATTTTCGTTAATATGCTGTATTTTGACATGACAAAAAATTTGAAGGAAATGAAAGTATAATAATTTCATGTTTTTTTTTAGTGGTGCTTCTTTTAAAACACTGACGCTATATGTTATATAAACTAATTATGTACCAATTACACTACTGTGGCCGATGCTGGTATCAATACCAACGGAAATCGAAATGCCTACTCCAATTGTTTGGTATATTAAAACCTTTAAAAACCTATTGACAACATATGAATCTTTTTATCTATAGTAATACAGGGGGGTTTTAAAAGGTTAGGTACACTGAATCCATATCCAAAGAAAAAGTTTTTAGATCTTACCAGGATTGAAACCAATATTTATTATTATGTGCCAGTTATAGCCAACAACTAGTGACTATGTATATACCAATTTCAAGTGACGTATAAGCAAAATGTAAACAATAAGCGTGCAGATACTGGCAGGCAAAACAAAATTAAAATAGCGGTTTAACTATAGTCAACATTTACTTTTACTTGATAAACATAACTATTTAAAATATTAAAATCAATTATCAATAAGTATAAAATGAATATTTCAAACCCAATTGAAGTAAATCCAGAAAATTTTAATGAAAGTGTTAGGAAGAAAGACATTACAAAGTTGCCTGACATTAATTGGAAAGACGTTTTAATTTTTCTCATAGACACTCGTAGTGAGTTTGCAAAAGAAAATACCAAAGCATATAAATCATTGGAGGCATATAAAACATATTTTTTTTGTGGCCATGTGCAGGATTGTTGGTATGCTCCCAGCATCAACAAAGATTATTGTTTTATAAAAACTAAGGTTATATTTTATTTTTTTATTTATTACTTTTTTTGAGACAACAAGTACAAGGTCCACAGTTGAAATAAACATAATCAGTTATTAATTCTGTCTGCATACACATGTCTGCAATAAATTTACTGCATACACAGCTGCATTTTTTTATACATATACATATATGTATATGTGGGTATATGCTGGTTTTAAACTAATTTGTTTGCTCTTAATTTTAGTATATTAGTAGCAGAGCAATTTTTGTTCACTATCACTGTCAAATAACTTAGTTGCGCTATATAGAGTAGGAGAAATTAAATAAACATTTCATTACATCCAACTTTTTTATAATTCAAAAAATAAATCTTAAATTTTGAGAACTACATTTTAGAGTATAGTAAAGTTGACAAAAATTTGATTATATAGAAATAACTTTTCATATTTTACTGCAAATAGGTGTTATCTTTATTTAGGTTCTTCCAAGCAAGCGAGTCAGCATAAAAAGTTCCATGTATGATGTATGGGTTTGTCTTCACAAAGATGGGTGGGTTAAAAAAAGCAGCTGCACTTGTCCAGTGGGACTAAGTTCAGCTTGCTCACATATTGCAGCTCTACTTTTTAAACTTGAGACTGCTGTGCACCACCGTTTAAATAGAGAAGGTGCGTCAACAAGTCAGCTTTGTTTATGGAATGCCTCAAAGCGCAGTGTTAATGCAGCACCATTAAGTGCTATGAATTTTAGCAAAAATAAAAAAAGAGGACAGTTACCCTCAACTAATGAGCTTGTATTAAAAAAGAAAAAAAAAAGTATAAGAGCATCAACTATGTTTTAATTAAATGGGAATTATTCATATATTGACCCATCATTTTGCATATCAGTCAGCGACTTTAACACCTTACGCCAATCCAATCCTAAATCTGTTATACTTACCAGCTTAGATAGTAATAGCCATCATAAATCAAGTGATACTGAGTCAGGTGAGATGAATCTGAAGATGAGATGAATTGTTTACCAGAACCTATAACTAGCTTGTTTGATCCTACTTGCAAAGATCTACCTCAGTTTGAGCTTTTAAAACACTCTAAACAACTTTATGAAGACTTTAGTCAAACTTATTTTGAAAAACAATACGATCAACTTGCCAAAGTAACATATCAACAAAATCTATCATCAGCTTGGCAGGTTCATCGGGCAGGAAGAATTACAGCTTCAATATGTTTTAATGTATTTCACACAAATAAATTTGTTCTCAGTGAATCTCTTATCCAAGAAATCATGCAATATAAAAAAGATTTTTATAGCAAATTTACGCAATACGGTAAGAAAATGGAAAATTGTGCCAAAACTACATTTTATGAAGTCCAGTTAAAGAAGCACAGCAGTTTTTCGTTTATTAACTCTGGTTTTTATGTTATGGCTGATATGCCTTTTTTGGGAGCTTCTCCTGATGGAATATTTACCTGTTCTTGTCATGGAAAGGGTGTTTTAGAGATTAAATGTCCATATAATTATAAAAATGGTTTTATTAACTAGCAAAGTGATGAAAAATTTCCCCTTAATAGTAATGATCTAAAATCAAATCATCCTTACTTTTTCCAGATGCAATGTTCGTTTGCAAAGTTACCTTCGGTGAGTTTTTTCTGCGGTCCCCAGTTGAGCAAAACAATTATTTACAGTGTACTTTACAGCGTGATAATGATTTTCTTAAAGTAGTTGTTGATGTTTTGGCTAAATATTTCTTCAATATTATTTTACCAGAAATTGTCAGCAGAAAAAGAGACAAAGAGTTTCAACATAGAAAACAGTGTTGTTTTTGCATGAAACCTGAATTTGGTCTCATGATTTCATGCAGTAATGCAAGTTGTTCCAAAAAATGGTTTCATTACTCATGTGTATATGTTACAAGGAAACCAAGAGGTTCCTGGTTCTGTCCTCAACGCAGGAGTTAATTACAATATTTCTTTATTAAAAGTACCATTTAGTGATAACTAATATTTATGTTATGGTTATGTATTCATATTATATTTTTATTAGATATAGCAATATAACACAATAGAAGAATGCCATATTTAAATAAAATAAGCTATTTATTACAAACAGTATGCACCTTTTGATTCTTAATTACCCACTGCAAAATGCCTAAGGCTTGTAACATATTTGCAAGGTAAACAGCTCTTTAACATTATTTGCTGTATGAATCATTAGTTGGGCTCTGTGATGTTAACACAACCCAAAGGTTCCTTAGGCTTTTTTGTAGATAAAATAAAACTACCCTTAGTTATATATAAATATAGTTTATGTAAATATTCTTAAGCAAAATGTAAGGAGATTTATCAATAAATTGATAAAGACAGAAAAGTGTGGTTCATTAGGTTGTTTTTTTATCTAACTTAGATTTCATACAATTCTGCAAAACATTGTATCACTTTATAACGCCTTTGTTTAAATTTACAAGGGCCGATATTACAACCATTATATCATCTAACAGATCAATTTGTCTGATCGGCACGGTGGTTTGTAAAATTCTAAATTGTTTGACTCTGCCAATAATGCGTTCAACATGTATTCTGACATTTGACAGTTGTCTTGAAGTTCCAACTTCTTGTGGACTAAATTGTTGTTTTCCTTTTAAAAATGCTGAAATGTAAAGGTTTGCTCCTTTCTCTGCAAGCTCATCTTTAATGAGGAATCTCCTAAAATGCAATCTTCAAAATTTATATATTTGAAAAAGCCAGATTGATTTGTTAGCTCCTTGTCCAAAACTCGACCTCCCCAACCACCAGACAAAAAAGTAATTGCACCTATTGGACTAATCCCGATTAAGTACTTTACTGTATTGTTGTCTTTATAATTTGACCATGATTGAGCTCGAGTTGTTAGATTTGATGGTCTTTCAATAAAAATCTCATAGCAGTCAATTATGCCTACACAGTTTTTAAACTTCTTCATAAAACACTCTGGCAGGTTACTTCTTATTACACATTTACTAGGCCATTTTATTAAGAGTTGTAAGCAAATGGCTAGTGCTGGTAACTAATTTCTCAAAATTCTATCTATTACACTTTCACACACACTAAAAAAAATGCAATATCTTTATTTAACAACCCAATTCGCAACTTTATAAGTATAACAAATGGTTTTCTTTTGATAAACGAGATGAACAAAGCATTTGTCCTTGTTAATGAAGAAAGAATCCATACAAATGTTGCCATATTCGGTAGCCTCGTAAAAAATTTAAATGAGCATTGTTTTTATTTATTTTTTCAATGCTGAAAATTAAATCCCTTTTTTTAAGTTCTTCATTTTCTTGTCTTAAAAGATAAACTTCCATGTTCCTATCACGTAATTCCATGACTAATTTTTGATTTTCCTCTTTTAATAACTCTTCCATGCTCAAATCACATTGGATACCAACACTTTTAAACAACACAGATTCTTCTGTGCTATTTCCAGAAAACTTCTCATTTTCAGAAAACATAGATTCTTCAATAGCAATATTTTGTGTGTAGCATTCTTCAGTTTCAACATATGCTGATTGTTCATTAAAAATATTATCTCCTGAAAATGTTTTTTGTTTCTTTTCTCGTGATTGGTATCTTTGATATCGCTGCAATCGTTTATGACCTGAACTATTGGGTTTGTACATAAAAACTGAAGGTACATAATCTGGATGATTAGGTTCATCAGATCGTTTACCTATAAATAATATAAAATGAACATTATTATGTTACAATGAAATACCTTTGAGAAAACACATGATTACAAAAAGCTGTATAATGCAAACTAAAGTTGAACTAGTAATCACTTTAAATACTGTTGACTGTATACCTCAAACATTTTGAATAATACTATTTGTGTTAAATTTACCACTACACTCACACTTAGCTATAAATATAAAAGATTATGTTGAATAAAAATGAACAAATTGGAGCTAAAAATGACCTGAAACAAGGTGTTTGCTGCATACACGAGCATTTTTTATCATTTTATCAGGCCAGTTTTCTCTATGAAGAGCATTCAGCCAAAGTTGTCGTCTGTTAAATTCTTTTGTGGAATGACCATTTGGAATGCGGTAAAAACTTAAAAACTTTGTAAAACTTCTTTTATTTGCACATCCTACTACACAGCAACTATCAGGCATTTTTTAAAATAACTTACAAACGTATCTAGAGCTGTAATTTTAGGTGAAAAAATAATAAAATGCAAGTTTCCTAAATGTTTATTGCAGAATGTTTATATTTTTTGTCCACGGGATTGAATATTTTGTAAACATTTGAAATTGGTCTATAGATTCAGACTGCGGCTGAGTTTTATAAAATAAGGCTGGGACTGAATTTGACAATCAACTAGAGACTGATTTGATATTAAGGATCCCTAACTAACAAAAAATTTAAAAAATGTTTTAATAAAAAAACTAAGCTGGAAAAAATTTCCCGACTAAAATTACAATTAAAATGTTATAAGGGAAAGAGAGCTTTAAACAGGTTCTTTGTTCAATCTCCGCTCTAGCGATAAGCGACATTGGTAAGCAAGAAGACGTAGACTTCCTCGTTAAATGCTCGTCCGCGGTGCTTTGTGATGAGACCGTTAGGTTCATATAGCACTTTATTAACTAAATATTGTAGCGTTTTTTTGCTCGTTTTCCAAAACTGCTTTAGGATCAATCAATATGTATGCTGTTTTTTGTCTCCATAATAATTGAAACAGTCTAAGTTATCATGATCTCGCTCCACCCCCTGCTTTTTATTTTTGGTACCTCCAGAGTATAAATACACCTTTATTGTATCAACATAAACCTATACTTTTATATACATTTTGTTTTGAATTTTACAAATTTTGGCTATGTGTATAAAAGTTTTTACAACAAGTTCTGAAGCTATACTAAAAGAATTATAACTGAAATCTGTGATGAATGCATAAATGGATATTAATTAGTTATTATTTAGTTATAGTAAAGATTTACAATCCATTCTTTCATAAGGTTAAATGCTTAAGGGCCGTCCATAAATGTTGTCATTAATTGTTCCCGGTTTTTCAACCCTCTACTCCTTATTGTCAAACTCTGTCAATTTTAGGCTAACACCCCCCTTTCCTTTAAAAATAATAACAGTTTTTGTTACACCCACCACTCTAAAAATAATAATGCGTATAAACCATTTATTTCTGGTTTAACTATACTCATCATTATTCTTGACAGTACTGATTGACGTAGAAAAACATGATTTAAATTGCTCTTTCAAGTTTTAAAGAAATAAGCAAGGTTGTTTCTGAATTTAAATAATGTTTGCAAAGATTGTGGACAGCTTCACCTATATCTAACAAAGGATGGGTTAAGAATAGTAGATCTTATCAAATAATCTATTTAGGAAATATTATTCTATATGTATTTATTATTTTTTTAAATCTAATTTACTCCCAAAAAAGGCTGCAAGGAACCACTACTAAGTTGGGACTTACTAGAAAATAAAGAATACAGTTAAAGAGCAAGAAACGGTCGACAAAAGACTTGAAAAGTTGTAGATGTATGAGTCAGTAAAACATGAAGATGGGAGAGAGTTGTAAAGGATTGAACTGTGTAATAATTAAACATAATAATTAAATAGGAATTAGCCAAAAAATTTTTAGGAGTGCTTTTAGATGAAAAATTGTCATGGAAATACCATATCAAGTATATCGAAAGTAAGATCTCAAAAAGTATTTCCATGTTATATCGAACAAAACCGTTTCTTAATAATAAATCTTTAAAAAATATATATTTTTCGTTCATAAACAGCTATCTTTGTTACTGCTATGTTGTCTAGGGTAGCACTAATTACACTCAACTCAAAAAAGTTTATAGCAAACAAAAACATGCTTGCAGGATAATATTTGGGGCAATAACTTTGTGAATCTCTCTTACGTCAGCTTGGAGTTTTAAATATTTATAAGATTATTATTCATCAAGTAATATTATTTATGTTCAAAGCAAAATATGGGTTATCTCCCGTAACATTTCAATCTTACTTTAATGAAATTTCTCATAAATGTCCTACCAAATCTTCAGTGAACAACTTTAAACTTTATTGTAATTTTTAACAAAGGCAAAATGAAAAAAAGAAGGTACAGTAAAAGGATGCGACTTTGCTGAATAACAAGTCAAGCGATAATGAGTTTTAGTTAATGGAACTAGAGATGACAGTACCTTTCCACGCCTTTTTTATTAACAATGTCGCTTATTAGGCAAGAGCCAGCGTTGAATTACGAACCTCTTGTTTCTGAGCCTGAACTCTAACCAATGCGCCATGGCTGCTTGACAACAATATGAAAGGAGTGTTACATACAGGGACAAATAAGAGATTTGTAGTGGTAGAGAATGGAATCAGAAGTAAGATAAGCACATGGCACGATAAAAAAAAGTAGCAGATTTTTTCTTTACATCTTCAAAAGAAGATGTAAAGAAAATGTCTCTGTAAAAGGGTTGCGATTTATTAAAATAGTTGATTGTAGTAAATAACTGCGTTTTTTTGGAGTTAAAATTCACACCCTATTGCAACCACCAAGCTGTTAATGTTGATTTTTTGTCAAGACAAGAGTACAAAGTTAAGTCGTCAGCAAATAGAGACACCTCGATGTAAGATTGTCAGAAAAATTATTAATATAGAAAAAAAACAATACAGGACCATGGATAGAATAAAGAAAAGTGTAAGCCTTCAAGGATGATTTTAATATTGCGGTTAGAAAGAAATGATTTGATAATCTCAAAAATAATTTTCCAGGTACTGCATCAACTTGAGGAGACTAGAAGATGAAGCAGGCTTATGGAGAAGACAAGCATGTTAAACTTTATCTATAAATGTAAATTAATAATGTAAATTCACTCATTCGTTATTTTCTTTAATGAAAAAAGTTACTGAATCCTCTTCACAAACTAAAAGTTCATTATTCTCTTGAGGTACAATTAAATCTGTTTCAACATCTTTATTTTCATCTAACCATTCAGCAATATCCGAACTCTTCGTCAGAGCAATAACCGCCATCAATTTTTTTCTGACGCTTATTGCCATATAAACTGGTCGGACCTTTTTGGTAGGAGGGAGTGTTGAAGCGAAATAGTAAATATAAATGTGCTTTTTCAGAATGGTTTGAGAAGAAAATTAAAAATTGCACTTTTTACAGATTCTATCAGCAAGACTTCGCTAAATTGATTGAGGAAAGGCATCGTTAGAAAGAAATCGAAATCTTTTGGCAGTTTGAGGAAAAATACTTTTGATGCTTGATGCAATGAACATAAACAGGGATAATGGAAACAACTTTTTAGCTCCTTTTGAGACATCTGCTGCTTCAAGCCCATCTCTTATTTGGCTTACCGGGATACGATAAGAAAAAAATATTGCTTGAATTAGAGTAAAGTAAGATCTTCTTTTAGGCTAACAACAAGAACGATTGTTATACTTCAGAAATTGCTTGAAATATTGACTCATACAAAGATAACGGGCAATCCACTGTTGATCTTGTGATAAAAGGCTCCTTGTTTCTAGCTCTGATTGCTCTGGATCAATATATTCGTGAACGTTTGGATAGCCGTCAATTTACAGGTCCGGCAAAACCAAATTCCCGCTTTTCTAAGTCTTTCTAATGTATTGTCTGCCTGATTTAAAAAGATATGTTGATTTTAATAGATTAAAAGTTATTCCATATTTGACGAACTAATTTTCATTAGTGAATATTTGTAATTTCCTTTAGAGTCAATGAGTTCCGTGATTGTGAAAGAATCAGCTCAGGTAATTCTCTACTTTGAGTTTTCGATGCTTTAATTTGTTGCATGCACTACGGCCTGGTGCGTTTTTCACAATTAAAAGAGCGTTGTGATGAGGATCTCTGGCAATGAAGATAAATTCCTTGATATTTAAGAGCTTTTGAAAGTTCAGTTCATAAGCGTAGGTAATTGAGTATGCGTGTTTTCCTGATTCAAAAGCAATCTAGACAGATCCAGAATTGGTTACAGGATCTGTTTTTCCGAGACCATCTCTTTTGATCATAATTTTAATCTATACAAGTTGTATAAGCTTATATTTAGCCGCCAAAGCCTAATTGGGGTCCGGGAGAGTAACCCGGTACTTCAAATGCATAAACAGCAGCGCCTGTTTGTAGGATGCTGTGATTCCAATTAATATTCTTGTCTCGTTGTCTCGGCTAAAAAAAAAAACGCTTTATCTGGCCCCAAAATAGTACAGACTTCGACATATTTTATACTTAAATTACACAATCAACATGTTTTTTTTATAGAAATCATTCTGCGCTCTAATCAATCTAACAGAAACTGTTTTTATTTGCCATTTGTTTTCTGATGTTCTACTTTTTTCTGGAAATAGAAAAGTATAGAGACGCTTTTGCTGAAATTTGGAATCCAATTTTGTTCATCTCTAATATCAACTCGTTGAGGGTTTTAATGCTCTAAATTGTAAAAGAATATAATTGGATGTAATGAGTTTCTTCACAAAAAAAGGAATTTATTTTAGAAATCATATTACCTGGAGAACCTAAAACCGCCGTTTTTCATCAGTGACCAAGGACATCAATATCAATAACCAACTTCAAAAGAAGAGGTTTATCTACTTTTAATGACTTTCAACTTTTTGATTTTCAGTTTCTCTTCAACTTGTGGATCTTCCAAGCAAATTTCCTCAATTTTTTACTTCTCTAGCTTTCTACTTCTTTTCTTTTTTTTTTTAAATCATTCTCTTTAGCTTCAGTGAATAGGATGATTTAAAAAAGAAAAAGAAAAAAATTCTGAATCCACTTTTTTTTTAAGTATTGAATCTTCTAGTACTTCACAACTTAAATCTCAAAACTGATTGAATCCTGACTCACTGTTTTTTTATTTTTTTTAGTGATTGAAGAATTGAAAGTTGATGGACTTTATTGATCATTATTGACAGGTAGCTCATCGGTGCGGTCAACAAACTGTGAGAAATTATTTTCCAGTTTAAGCAGAATTCACGTGAAGACTGACTTTTATGTAGTATTAGAAATTTGACAATTGCTTGTTCTTGAACTTCATTGCCTTTTCATTGAAGGAGTTGAACAAAGACATTGCTCTTGATTCAAAATACTTATGCTTAAGCTTTTCTTCCTTTACTAAATTCGATAGACAATGGGCTTTTTTCTGAATAGTAGACTATCAATAAGTTAATCAATCCGTTTTTATCCATGTTTGTATTATGGATTTATCATTATTCATGGCAATAAGAATAACAATTTTTCTTCTACCAGCACAAGCAAGCATATGATTTTTGTACCTCATAGTGAGTGTAAATACCTATAAAATCTGCTCATAAATGGCGTAAATATTAACACCTTTTTGGTTTTAACTCACCCCTACCCTTCATCAATTATTGTAAAAATTTTCAGCACTTCTTCTCTCCCCACCACTCCTTCTATCTACTGACATCATTTATGGATGACCCCTTATTAGAAAAGCAAACACTTTAAAATGAATAGATTAACAGATTTTTAAAACATTTTCTAATGCAAGAGCTGTTTTTAACAGAAAATACTTATTTACAATTGTTTAAAAAAGAAAATAATACTTATTATTATGAGTTGTTGAAATGCAAAAAGTTGATAAAGCTAGTATTCCAAATATATTAAAAATTATTTTATAAAAGTAACATGTTTTTCAGTAGAACGTAGTTAATGCTTTCGGAAAATCCATGTTATTCATCTCAATAAAAAGAAATAAACAGAATTGTTTAAAGATCATGACCTTTACATAATTATTACATGTATGTAACAGGACCAACATCATAATTAGCATCAATTATAACTTTAACCGTTTATTATAACTTTATCATCATCACAACAGCATAAATGTGTTACAGCTAAATTTTATAAGAAACACATGTTTTAATTAAAATTGGTTAATAATCTATAATAAAAACATTTCTGCTACCATTTGATTTCTCTGATAAGCAAATCAGCAAATAAAATAAACAATCCAAAAATTGAAGGAGAAGCATTAACTGAAACTGACTCTATGGAGAAAGTTTGAACATTGGAAGAAAAACAAAATAAGAAAAAGCTACAAAATGAAACATAGATTACTTAGACAATGCAACGATACCAAATAAATACAAAAAAGTACTTTAATGTAAAAAATGTTAATCATTCTATGACTCAACGGTTCAATATGAAAACAAATTGTGCGGATTATAACTTTGCAATCAGATATGTACTATAAAAAGTACAGATATTTAATATAAAACCAACAAGACACTTAGCTTTTCTTTACTAAAAAGAGTAGACTGGCCGGTATTAATATTGGTTAAAAAGTAAATATTTTATGAAACATTTTTTTTACATATTTATGAAAGTACATTTATTTGAAAAATTCCCACAAAAGTTTCTCATCAAAAATAAATGAAAGATTCTGAATGTTAACCAAAATTTGGCTTACTTACCCAACACTAACAAGATTATATTTTAGGAAGTTTTATTGCCTGGCTCGTATTACCGCAATGTGTTGGAAAGTTAGTTTGTTAAATTACACGGAAAGGGTGTGTTCCGTAAGCCCATCAACAAGTAGTCGGGCTAGCTCGTGCATAATATCACTCAAGATGATGCGCTGTGGTAGTTATCGTAATAGCTGATCGAATTTTGCTTTAAAGCAGTGACTCTAATAGAAATGACAACTTCGTTTGTAGTGCATTCCATGGGTGGGCGACGCGGTTGTTGAAAAAGATGAATCGAATGAGGCAATTGTTGTCCATTCTACAATGAAAGCGCTTGCAACGACCGTAGCTGGGTGGGATGTTAAGTGAAGTAATATGCCAGCGAACTGCGTTGATGTTGTTCTCAATTTTGCATTTTTGGATAAGGTTGCTGCGTAAACGTCTATCAAGTAGTGAGGTAAGTCCAAGTTTGATGCATCTTGGCTCGTAGTTAAAACGCTTTATTTCCCGCTGTACTTTGGTAGCCCAATGATGGATGCGTTTTATGGTATTTTTTATCTTTTTCACGGTACCGGCACCAGGCAGTAACTGCAAACTCAAGATGTGACGATATATAGGTGGAGTAAAGCTTTTTCCATATTTTGGTGTCAAGGCTGATGAATGTGTATTTTAAGATTTTATTATTTGCCTTGACAGCAGCAATTTTAGCATAATTCTCATGCTTTAATTGTTAATTATTTTGATTTTGAATGAATTTAATTGTTGTGAATTTAATTGAATTGTTTTTAAATTAAATTTAATTGAATTGTTGTGAATTTAGTTGTTGTTTAATTTGAACGCCTAGGTCTTTTTTCGATGTTGTTGACAAGAGTTCTGTTCTGCTGGCTTTGCTGTTAACGTTATGCTTGTTCATTAAGTAAATCTGTGGCGAAACGGTATGTTTGTTGATGTGCATAACCTTGCATTTCTTGACGTTGAGTTCCATTAACGATTTTTGAGTCCAAGTTACGATGCTATCCATTCAGCGGTTTTGACGACGCTCAGAGTTTTAGTATCGTCTGTGTACATTTTACAAATGCTTTCACTACTAATGTGTTCGGGTAAGTCGTTGATGAAGATTATAAAGAGTGTAGAACCCAGCACTGAATTTTGCGGAACGCTACTGGTGAATTGTTCCCAGTTGGATAAGGTGTTGGAAGAACGCATTGTTATTTATTTGAAAGAAAAAGCTTTAATCCAGTTAAGAACTTTACCTTCAATTCCGTAAGCCGTGTTGACAATCAATAAAAAGTTTGTTGGCTACATGGGGCTCAATGATCTTAGCTTTTACCATTTTTTCCATTATTTTGCATGGTACAGAGGTGATGGAGATCGGACTGTAATTTGCTAGATCGTTCTCAAACCTTTTTTGAACAATGGAGTTACGAAAGCTGGAAAGAAACCGAATTAAAAGTCATGAATATATTTGAAAACAATCTTAACATAAAACGGGCTACTATTCAATGTGCTTACAGAAAACGAATGATAATATCAAAAAGTTCGAGAACAGTAGTCATAGGATTGTTTAACTATAAAGATAAGATTCATATATTAAAAACCCACTTAAACTCAAAGGAACATAAAAATGAATTACTACTCAGCTACAATGAATATAAGAAAAAGTTTTTTCGCAGAAATGAAAGTTAACTGGAGCAACAGTATGCATTTGATTGCTATGACAAAATTATAGAAAAAGAATTTCAAAATAGTTATAACACAAAATTTTAATCATTTCAATTTTTTTAAAAATTGTGTAAAGTTTGAATAAATTTTTTTTATGATTATGGTATGGCATAAAACAAAATTCAGAAATAGTAATTGAATAATATAATAAAATACAACCACTTGTTTGATAAAATAAACTTCAAATTGATTTTTTCAACACTTTTTACTTTATTTCTTGCATGATTTTTATTACTCTTTTGGCACAAATGTTGCTTCTTTGTGTTTGAACTGTTGTATTGTCTCTATTCCTTTGTTTCCTAAAGGTTGTTTTTGCTTTCTTGTGTTTCTTTAAACCGTTTTCCGACTTTTCATAATTGTCTTCTTTATAAAAATGGTCATTGAACCAAACATCAAACCTAATTCCAAAAATCAATTCACAAATTTTAAAAAGCAGATCACAACGGCCTGAAAGTACCAGAAAAGCAACTAAGACATATATTGTTCTAGAATTCTATCCTGATTATTAATATTAAGTAATGCTTTAAAATTAATGAAGGAAGGAAATCTATGTCCTTATTAATATCGGTAAGCATTTTCCAATTCATATAAAAATTGCATATTGTTGCGCCATTTGTTGTTTTTTAATTTTATTTTTACATTACTTTGTTTAAAGTCATTTCTTGTCCTTGCATAGATGTCATTGACTTGATGTACAAAATTATATGAATTATTGGAAGATGTTGTCTTTCTACCAAGAATTTGGTCAATTGAATGCTTTTGGACTAAACCCAATATATGATGTTGACATCATATATATAATAAGGTACAGAAATGCCTTTTTTTTTAACTTTCAATGAATCAGTACAATAACTCCATTTCTCACTCCAGTATTGAAACTTGTGGTATCACAGATTATATTTTTTATGCTTTCCCACAATTGGTATTGGTTCAATTGAAATTAGTTTAACACCTCACTTATTCCATTAAATATTATTAATGCTTTTTCATCGCTAAAAGTTAGTGCTGCAAGGCAAACTTCACAATTTTTTAATACAGTAACTTACATTTCTTGCTTGTTAATTTCCATCAAAATGCAAAGTCCAATGTTTATTTTTAAGAGTTTCTTTAAAACTGTGCTGCATTTTCTTCAATTTTCTAACAGATGCCTTATATATTGCAGATTGAGTTGGTGTAGGGATATCAAAACCTTGGGCAAATAGTTGTTCACAAATTCTTGCTAAACTTAAATTAGTCTGTTTCACAAGATCTAGTTTTTCAAGTTGCTTAGTTGTTCTTATCTTAATAAAGGGTTCAACAATAAACAACAGTCATCAACAGTAATTCTACAGTCATCAACAGTAATTCTACAGTCATCAACAGTAAACAACAGTCATCAACAGTAATTCTACAGTCATTAACAGTAAACAACAGTCATCAACAGTAATTCTACAGTCATCAACAGTAATTCAACAGTCATCAACAGTAATTCTAAAGTCATTAGTATTATCGTCAAAATTTTCTGGACATTCTGATATATTGGAAACAATTTCAGATTCTGCATTTTTATTTGAAGAAGGAAGGTTGCATGCTGTACGGCTTGAGGTATTTTTAATGTCAACTTTTGATGGATGCACTTTAACTTGTATTGTCGTTGTATAGCAACAACTTCTCCTTGTGATTTAATCTGAATATCATAAAATCTTTTATACTCTGTTGCCAACCAGATGCCATCTGTTTTTGTAATATCAAACACATTTTTAAATTTAATTTTCATATAGCATATTCCTTATGGTATTTCAAAAAGTTATCATATCTTTTTATTAATGGATCAATATTCCTCACTACCCAGCTAGCAGACATACGTTGGTAAAACGTTAGAACAATGTTGCGAGTTAAGTTGTCACAACATCGGTCACCAACGTTGTTTTTATACCATTTTGGTTACAAATGCGACGTCACAAACGACAAAAATCCTATGTTAGTACAATGTTTATCTAAGTTGGCGAAATGTAATATTTTGCGTTGATTCAACGTTGTATTTATTAATTAGCATAGCATTGTATACATAGTTTGTGTTTGCAATTCTAAATTGCCTAGTTTTTTTAAAAACGACTCCCTCCTCCTAACAATTTACACTCTACAGGTCTGTATAATAATGTTTAGTAATTACCTGAAGAGTATCCTGAAGTCTATCTTCGTTATGTGAGCTCTCGACTGCCTAAAAAAGAAATTAGGTATATCTGCACCCATGAAGTAAGCCAGTAGCTGGCAAAGATACTTGTAGTCTCCTCTTTAGAAGTGTTTCTCTAAAGTGCTGTGGTGCAAAGTTCTTTAGTTTCAACTGCAAGTTGGTGCAAAAGAGTACCTAGTCTAAATGCATCCTGAGACCATTCAAAGTGACTATTCTTTCCAGTTTATTAACTTCTCTATTTATTTGCGGCCATGGCTTCTGAAGTAAAACATAGAGGTGTTTGCTTGAACTTTTTGTTGTAGCAAAAACAAGTTCCATGACATGAGACACATGTCTCTCATATATGAGATGTCTGCACATTAGCCAGATAAGTATGTAGCAATGTAGCCATTCAAAATATCCTCGAAAGCCTAACAAATAAAACTGTCTACGCTCACTTGCAGCCTGTCTCAAATCTTCAGCTGGCTCTAGTATTGTACTGTGACATTTTTTTTCCTGAAGCCATTATCTGAAAATTTAAATCACAGTACAGTTTATAAGTTTATATATGTTTATAAATATATAGTATAAAATATAGCTTACAGTACAGTAGTTTGTTTTGTAACAGTAAATAATACTATTAAAAAATGCGCTTCTTTTATTGCCAAGCAAAATAAAATGCGTATCTTACATAGCATACACGTGTTATTTTTTATTATAATTATTTACGCTAAACAAATTATTTGAAAAAAGTCTCTTAACAATTGAAAAATAGACTTTAATGAAATGAAAACTTACCTTTTATGTAAAACTTTCATATGTCTGCGTGCAACTTTTATTTTAGGAGAATTAGCAAACAAATCTTTTTTTTTTAACGTCTTATTAAAATTAATAATTATATTATTTTTCATTTTTTAATGATTTTTGCTATGTATTTTAAATAAAAATATGTAAATAATTTAAAAATAGTTATATATATAATTTTAATAAAACATTTACATAAATAAAAAAATGTGTTTGCTAAATTCTCCTAACATAAAAAAGTTATTACAAAATAATAAATCGTCAGGTTAGAATTATTTTGTTCTAACTCTGCATTTGTTTAAACTGAGATAAATCCAGTTGAAGTTTTAAACTGTAATGCAGTAGAATTGGAAATATATTTTTCATTAATGAAAACTTTTTTTAATACTTGGCTATATACTGAAAATAATTATTTGTTTTGAAAAAAAAAGTAAGTTGCTCAAACTGCTATTATGGCCCGACCCTGTTTGGAGATAAATTCAATATATACATTTTGCGTTAATATTATTTTGTGCTATCTCCATATTTTAGTAAAAACAGTTTAAACGTTTTGCAAAAAGCAAATGAATTACAGCAAATAACTTTTAACTTAGGGATTTAAACGCAAATATAGAAACCTAATGCACTTCGTTGGAAAACTTAAATGGATGGGATGATATAATTAGCTTTCTTATTGCTACTTAAACAGAATTCAACTGATATTGCTTCTGGAAGGATGGGCAGCTTTTATTAAGAGCTATATTATTTAAAGAAAATCATTTCTATCTAAAAAGATTTATTGAAAATAAACAAACAAAATTTTTAATACAAATAACATGTTTATAACAGTTTATACAACTTATAAAACTGAATGTTGCATAACTAAATAATTTGCAACACTAAAGTATATAAATAAAACAATTAAAATAAAATTTGTTTCCGGATTGAATAGTTGAAAAAAAACTACTGAAATAAGGTTTTATAGAAACAAACATCTACAGCTGGCATGTATGGGTACATAGAAAACATGTCTTTTACTTTCTCACTAGAAATTTCAATACTATGTGGAAAACAAGATGCCAATGGAAATAATGGTTCTTCAAGATTACTTCCTGATCCTCTAGTGTTTTTTGGCTTAGACAGCCGTGCCTCTTTATAAATATCTGTAAAACGATTCTTGAAATACACATGACCAGGAGCATTAGACCTATATACAAGTGTTTTGACATTAAAGTATGGAACCTTTTTGTAGTTCATAAGACAAGCAATTTTTGAGAAATTTTTGATGTCCTTTTTTTGCATTTGGTATACAAAAAATGGTTTACGTTGGTTAACATTTAACATTGCTTTTACCAACTCGGGAGGGCTGAATATTTCTGCTGAATGTAATGATTTCTCAATCTGACTATGTATATTATCACATTCCTGAATGGAGCTATGCCCTGGCTCACAATACTTTTGTTCAATGATTTCAATATTTGGATGATCAATAAGAAACTCACGCAATGCAGCTGACATATGACTGTTTCTATTTTGTGGAACACAAGAATCAAACCAGAGTAAAAACTTGTCAATATTAGGAAGATCCTTGTAAACTTGGTTTAACATACATATCACAGCACTAGCAATATCGTTACCAAAACGACCAGACATACCTTCATGCCATAATACACAATATGCTTTTTTGTTTAGCGAAGAGTAACCTGTTAAGTTATAACAACTGAGCTTTCTTTTATAAAAGAAGTTTCCCACGTTACTTTTTGGCAAGCTCAAGACATTTTGTAGATCAATACAAACTATGGTTGTGGTAGGGGAGTTCAACTTTCGATCCTTATCTCTCTCGATCTTTGTTTCATTTTTTGATGCAATATGCTTGTTATACTTTTGGATTTGCTCTTCATTTGCATTTTCAAGAATGCAAAATTGGTAGCATGTATCACACAGATCTTTTTTCGGCTTTTGAAATTCAATATTAAATTTGGTGTTAAAAATATTGAGGTACATACATTCCTTTGCTGGTAAAATTTTATATTAAGTGCAATATGTTAAATATAAATCATAAAGTTTCTTCAAATTTAATGAACCATCAAAGTATTGTTTGCAGGAAATGCTTCGACAATAATGTGACTCAACTCGTGGAAACAAGTTAATATGGTTTTCTACACTCTGTTTAGTCATTTCAAGAACTTTTTTTTTACAATGTTTCCCCCATTTTGTAGGGGCAGGAATACCAGTTTCAAGCTTATTTTCATGATAGTATGATATTTGCCTGCTGCTGATGTCTAATGTAGACAAATAAAACACTTTACATACACGATGTTTGACATTATCAACAAAGAAATTGTAAAAATAAGTATATTTTCTCCTTGATTTGCTTACTTTATTGGTCTGAGTTGTTTTTTTATCTAATCTTTCAGTAGTTTTACTAAAAAAGTGTTGCTTTTCAATCTGAGACATTCCCCACAGTCCATTAAATAATATTTTCCTCTCGTCTTCTGAAATTTTTACAGAACACTTAAACTTGCAACAATTTCCACAATCTTTTTTATTTTTAATACTTTTTGGTTGTATAACCTTGCCTCTGATATTTATATATTCTTTTCCTGATTGCCTAAGTCGCTTTCTTTTTGACTGTTTCCAGTTATAACAGTTTGCCTTACGTTTTCTTGTTTTCCCACCGTGCGGAGGTAATCGCAGTTGACCAGCAATTGAAGGATGTGTTGGAACATAGGGAGTAACCATGATATTAGCTTGTTGTGGGTAAACTAAAAATAAAAATTAAACATAAAAAAATTATGCAATGCAAATAGGTGAAAATAAGATCATTTTTTCCACATATGAAGCGATTCATTTAAATTTGAATCCTTATTTATTTAGTATATACAACAAATAGAGTGCTCAATATATTTATATATATCTATATATATATATATATATATATATATATATATATATATATATATATATATATATATATATATATATATATATATATATATATATATATATATATGTATATATATATATATATATATATATATATATATATTATATATATATATATATATATATATATATATATATATATATATATATATATATATATATATATATATATATATATATATTATTAGAACCTCACGGATTCTATTATATATGTTACATACACACATTAGTGTATGTGTCACATATACAACAGAATCCGTGAGGTTCTAATAAGATAATAACACATTTCCTACTAAAATAATTTGCTGAATTTTTATTAATAACTAAAAAAAGCCGATTAGCACTAGAATATATAAGAAAATACCTGTATTTTGGTTTATTATTCCAAGACATACATTTATATTTTCCGCCATTTTAAAATTTTTAAGAGGAAATAAACACGAACGTATTATTTAATGCGATTTATAAACAATTTTATTGGTTGTTGTAAATAGAACAAAATAATATTAATAACTATCGCTATTTTGCACATAGAACAATCGGTTACACCTAATTTGACACTATTTAGTTTTTTTTTTCAATCTTAAAAGTATTATAGCTAGAAAGAAAATATAACAAAAAAAGAGAAAAAGGTATAAACTCATTTTTTTCAATTTTGGAGTTAGAACAAAATAATTCTAACCTGACGAAATTGCAATATAATAATCCTTTATATAGAAACTGACTAAGACCACCTTCTTTACCTTAGAGTTGATTTGAAAGGCTGAAATTTTTACTATAAGCTACTAATACATAATGATAAAGATTGAACTTTTCCACATTTTGATTTTCGAAAAAAAATTTTATATATATATATAACTTGTAATTAAATGTTATTGCAGTTTTTCAAACTTTAGATTGTAATTTGTAATTATTGTAATTTTTTTATCTTTTGTTGCGTTTATTAATTTTATAGTTCCCCGTATAACTGCTTATTAACTCTTATTAAAACAACATCAACATAAAGAGTTGAGATTAACTCAAATATAATTATTTGTAAATTGAACCAGCTAAAATTATATTTTTTAGTTAATAATTTCTTACTTTACTAACCAATTCTTAAATTTAACTCTTTAAATTAGGAAATATTTTGAAAGTTTAAAAGCTAAATATTGTAAAACATTTTATATTTTATTTATTTTTTGCATTTTCTTTGAAAATGTTATTTTATAATGGTGCATTTTTCGGGGCTTAATGATAAGAATAATTTTGTCTTCTTCTAGCCCCAGTCATGTAAATTTTTCTTTTATTAATTACGATTGTAAAATTTTTTTACTAACTGGCAAATACATAACATTATATTCATATACGTCCGTATATCAAGCTAGTTCAATTGTCCTTAATAGCAAAGTTCCAAAAAGATCTCCTGCGGAAAGAGATCTGGTATAGAAACTTTAACTCTCATGCAAGTGGTACTAGTATGAATACTCTGTGACGAGTTCAAACCTATTCGCTGCCAACCCTGCACAAAATTAATTGCTGGCGCACAAAACAGGGACAACTCCACGGTAGAAGAAACCCTAAACCCATTTATTTTTTGCTGCAAAGCAAAGGCTGTATGAAAATCGCAAAGATTTATTTATGAAAGGTTGATTACATTAAAACCTTAAAATTCAGTGCACGCTCTATTTTTATTAAACACCAAAGACCTTCCTAAAAAAAATGAAAAGATTTGTTAATGATTATTAAATATTTTTTAAATATTTAATTCATGTACACAGTTTTAAATGTCGATTGAATGACTCTAGCTGTCCGATGACAGCAAAGGTTGCGTTTATTTTCTTTTAAGGTCGTGGGTTAATCGCCACGACGTATTTATTAATAGCACGGAAAAGTTTTTTATTTTAATGTTCTTTATGTTTTAAAGCTTGGTAAATTTATATGTAACCCTATTAATTGTTAATCCGTCCCACTTTCTTTCATTTGTTTTTATTTGTTTTTTGTATAAAACAAAACGAAAAAGCTTATTGTAAACCATTAATTGGAACGCTCTCCTTTTTTTAACATAGACTAACATTTTTATTATACAACTTGTAAATATATTACAGACCCCCTCCCCTCACCTTCATCAATGTAAATAGCCCAAATTATAATTTCTTTTTAATGAAAATAAATAAATAAAAAATGCTTTTAAAAATGAAACGGAACTTCTTCGTTTAAAACTCAAATTATATTAGTCTATTTAGTCGACAATCGAATTAGTTAAAAGTCGTAACAACACTAATTATTTTTAGACTTTTTCTATCTAACTCAGGTTTGTTTAACTCAGGTTTGTTTAAAGAAGTCATTGCTTACAGGATGTTAGACATTATTAACCATTTAATTACTTGCTGAATTTCAATTTTGGTATATTACGGTAAACTCCTCCGACTAATTGCCATATAAAGACCAAGGCCACCAAGTCAACATACCAAGGCGACCAAGGCTACATACCAAGGCCCACGAAGACCAGTTCAGCTCATTAAAGAGCATAACAACCCGCTTTTTAGGAAGAACGAGTTTCAGAAAGAACAAAATAAATAGGAGTAAAAGTTAGAAGTAGTCGAGTTAGAAAGATAGAAATTGTTAAATTTTAGTTTCTGAAAACTAATAATGGAAAGAACAATTTGATAGTCAGGTGATATTAGTTAAACAAGACTGATTTCTTATTTGTTTATTGTGCAAGCTTGGTTCAGTCAGCTCAACAAGGATTGGGACAGGTTTAGTTGTTACTTTAGAATGTAACTTTTTCATATATACAGACTTTACATCTGCTTTGGTAGGAAACCTTCTTCTTTGAGTACTTGTTTCTTGTTTTAAACTTTTAACTTCTTTTTGTTAAAGTGGGACTATTAAAACAAAAATTAGAGAAAACATTGTTGTGTTTTTAAATAATAACAAGATAAAATATACATTATTTATTTTATCACTTATTTGTTTAAAATTTTATATATCCAACTTATTCAAACTAATTTATAATTTAAATCCAAAGTTGCTGTTTATTCGTAAGCCTTTGCGTTTGTACGCAATCCTTTATACATTGCTAGCTTTCTTTAGTTTGATGACCATCACAAGTGTCTAAATTTAGATACAAAATAGAATGAATCTATTGGTTGACATAATATAGTTGACGATCTGTAATCGTGAAATATAATATATCAATGATTGATGGAGGGGGTGATGGATGCATTTAAGAAGATTTTAGTATTAGCATGTAAATATTCTGCATGGCAACACTAATATTACACTTAAAACAAAGCAATACAATATATTTCAAAATATTCTACCAAGTCAACTACAGCAACTCTTACGTAACAACTTGTTACTCTTACGTAGCAACTTGCTACTCTTACGTAGCAGCAACTAATTCTTAATACAGCTTTAAAACACGGTCGAATAGTTATTTTTTACAACATAGTAAACAGTCTAATAGTTTTTAGCAAGTGTGATAAGAAATTTTTAACTGTTATGTCTTATTTTATGTGTAATTAAAGATAGCACAAAATCTAACATCAAACAACGACTTGTTAATTGGAAGCAATTTAAGCATCCTAATAGTCGTTAGGAAGTTGTCTTTAACGTTTTGCGCTCATTATTGTCTTAATTGTCTAAAACTCTATTTTTAGCTCGTCACCAGGACTCTATTCTTAGCTCGTCACCAGGATGTTGAAAACCTTATGTTGAATAACGTTACCCATTTTTTTTTAGCATAAATGTCTTACATTAAAACTATAAACTCAACAGTTTTTCATTTACATATATTGTTGATTTCAAGGATTACTAATATTGTATATTGACATTGTTGTTTATCAATTCAAAAAATTAAATTTCAAATAAACTTTTGTATAGTTTCTATATTTGTATATATTTTTATTGTTTCAAACTTGTTCCATAGACTTATTGGCAATTTTGATAAAATTTGGTTTATTTAGATGTTATTAATTATGTATTTCGCCAATAAAATGAAAAAAGTTACAAAAATTAAACAATACAAATATATAAAGGCAGGGGCTAGAAAAAAACGAATCTGGTCGTTTTTTATCAACTTTGAACAAGTATTAAAAAAGGTGCCAAATTTCATCAAAGTTATCTAAAGGTTAATTTAGAGGAAGAAAATTATGTTGGTTATATTATAGGAAGAAAACACTTTTTGACAATTTTGAATAGATCTGTTACAGTTTTAAATATTATATTGAGTTTTTTATCAACAGTAACCTAGCAACAGATTAAAAAACAGTGTCAAA
>NC_088931.1:35512500-35560000 GCF_038396675.1 Hydra vulgaris | reverse complement strand
AATAATCAATTTTATATTTAAAAAAATGATGTAATACATAAATACAAGATAAATAAAACTTACAGTTTTTGAAGGAACTCTTAAAACGTCACCTATACCACCACCATTTCGCAAGCCTTTATTTAAAGTTGTGACAATGCACATTAAAAGATTATTGCAAGAGTGCTCTCTCACTGTTGTTGGATTATCTTCATTGTTATCCTCAGCTTTCCATAGATTAGTAACAGAGCAGTTTTCCTTAGTGCAAAATGGATTGACTAAAATTCAATATTAACATCATTAAACTGATGGCAATAATAATAGTCAAGAACTATGTCTAATGTAGTCCTTTTGATTTTAAAATATTTAAAATGAAATATTTATAACAAACAAAATACTTAGACCTTTTCTAATGTAATTTATACAAAATTATAAATATTTTCAAAATTAAAAAATATATATTTATTAAAATAAATTTTATATTTATAAGTTAAAACTTTTGGCAGAAAAAGTTAAAATTTTCTTTAACTTTATCTTTATCAAAAACCATGTTTTGCAATTAAAAAATTGATTTCTAAATGATTGCTTGCTTTTATCATAAAAATTGTGATAAAAAACTTACTTTAATTATTTCAAAGTTGTTTGAGTACACATATTTAAAAAATGATTGCTTGCTTTCATCATGAACCTTGTGATATAGAACTTTAAAGATTTTGAAGTTGTTTGAGTACACATTACTCAATGCAACTAAGGCATAGAACAAACAAACTCGTAAAAAAAAAAAGCCGATAATTTTATACAAATCCGATTGGTTGTTAGTGACAAACCGAACAACTTTTTATTTATTGGTATTTAATTTATGCAAACAAAGAATTCGTAATTAATAGCAAAATATGAAATGTCTGTTAGTTTTACAGGAGATATATCCATATAGTAATAAAGATATCTTGAAGTATTTTTTTCACATAACTTATAAACCTAATTACAAATTAATACATTTTTGTTGGTATATTTATAAAAAATATGCTACTTTTAAAAGCAGTTGGAATGAATTATGTAATATATATGTAATAATTTAATAATAATTTATATGTAATAATTATATACATTGAATTATGTAACATTTTGTGCTGTGCTAACAACAAAAAGTATTTATTAAACATTACTGAAGCCATAATAGCTATTTAGTATAGTATTAGTAATTGCTGTAACTGGTGTGAGCCAGTGAGAGTGGTATTAACATACTATGACAGCCAATTTGCTTGATTGCTGCTTATCCAGCAATCAAGACCTGCTTCAAAACTGTTAACTGATTGTGCTTTAACCAACTCGCTTGGCAAGCTATTCCATTAACTAGCCGATCTATTAAATAAAAAGTTTTCACAACATGATTGCTTAGTGATTTCTTTGACATATTTAAAGCTGTGACCTCTCGTTTGAGTTTGTTGAATACTAATTTTTTTGATTGTTTTTAAATTGTTAAAACCGTCGAAGAATTTAAAAAGTTGAATCATATCCCCTTGTTGCCTCCTTTTTGTCAAGGTAGTCAAGTGGAGCGCTTTTAGACAATACTCATAGTTGATTTTTTTTTTGATGGTATTAATCGAGTTGCACAATGTTGGACTCTTTCTAATATTTGTATCCACTTAGTGTTCAAAGATATAATTATTTTTATAACAATAAGTTAAAAGTAACTTATGTTACTTTTAAACTATTGTTGTAAAAATAAAAGAAACCAAATCTCAATTAAAATTTACTCCTGATATAAAAACGAAATGAGTTTGAAAATGAAAGTAATTTGTTTATAAAGTTTACTGTATATAAAATTTATAAAGTTATAAAGTTTACTGTTTTTTAATTGTTTATGCATTCTGAATGGAATAAATTATTTTATTCCATTCAGAATGCGTCCCAAGTATTTCAAAAACTGATACTAAATACTGAAAACAGTTTTTTGAATGGGGCTAAAAGTTATGATTATTTATGCAAAAACAACTTTTGTAGAAAAATCAACACTACCATAGTTTATCTAAATCTAACGTGACATTTTTGTTAAACATGCTCATTTTGGTGTGGTATAGAAAATAATAGCTTCAATTTTCATAAAAAAATGGTTTTTCATGGATAATTTTCTCAAATAATGTCTGATTATAAATGTCAAGTTACATTCATTGAAAAAAACACTAATACATGCTTTTATGAAAAAATCAAATCCATAGACTTAGCTATAGCCAAGCCCCAAGGTACTTTATGTTGAAAATTACATCTTTTCTAAATAAAACTACGCTTGACGATTTGATATAGTCGCATAACTTTTACCAGATTATAATAGTGGTTAAAATAATCCTTCCATACATATCAAATATGTCTTACTTTTGATGAAAAAACTTACATATAATGTAATTGAAAAAACTTATATTTTTGTTCGGAAAAACTGTACCATGCCTTAGCATTGAGTAGAGTGATGATTTTTTGATTTTTTTTCTCAAACATTATTTCCTGTAGCACGAATGAATGAACTTTTGCCTATTAATGACTAAAAAAATGTTTATTCCATTAAAATATATATACAGTATATATATATATATATATATATATATATATATATATATATATATATATATATATATATATATATATATATTATATATACTATATATATATATTATATATACTGTATATATACATATATACTGTATATAACATAAGTCATGAAACCGACTTGCGCAATAATTTAGGCAGCAGAGAAATGTATAGAATTTTCCAGAACATCATATAACGCTGTGTGCCATCAGCCAGGACAGTGACGCCACGGTGACGTAATTGTTTTGGAAGCTTCTGTAGAGTTCTAAAATTTTCTTCAGCTGTTTTGCAGTCTGCTATAAACTGGTATATAAGTGAGGTGTTCAAAGCAGGTAGTTGATTTTTTATTATCTTAATTTGGTGTCAACATTATTATTACCTTATTTTAATTATTGCGCATTCTCTATAGTTTAAGTATAAAGAGATCCTTGTATTATTTGATAAGTTACAGTTAACTCTTTCACAAATTATAATTGAGCATATAATATGCTTAATTATAATTTGCGAAAGAAAAGCTCTTCTAACACGGAGAATAACAAGGAAACCTGGACAAAGAACTTAGTTTAGTTTCAAGCCCCATCAAGAAGAAGCAACGTGACAATTTATGAAGCACCCTTGAGCGAACGGAGTCGCATGCCCCTGAAAAACCATGTTATTGGACATTTCAAGTTTCTTGAATCCACTGCCAAAGAACGGAGAGAGAGGATTTGCAAAACTAGCAAAACTTCTGAAAGACCACGAGCGCTGCAGAAAAAAACAAAACTTTGATTCATTGAATGAACTGTTTGACATGACCAAGATGAAAGGCAAATGGTTGTGCAAAGAAGATGAGAACCTCTACAAACTGCAAATTGAAACCAAAGGTCACATTGGTTATTCGACTGGCAAACCTGCTAGTGCCAATACCATCCATCTACCCAAGCAAAAGAGGGCAATGGAAGTGACTGTGTCCACACTTACCAGCTTAGTGCTACCTGATTGTTCCAAAAGTAGCACGGACTCATCCGAGAACAGTACAAACAGTCTTGGGAGGATGACAATTCAGCATCGATTAGCAAAAGGAAGCATAACCCAACAGGCATTGCAAGACGTCTTGTTACATGCCCAAAGCTGCCGTCGGAGCAGCAGTGGTGTGCCCCCAGCTTTCTGGTGAGGGCATTGAAATCCCAACCATGTCAATCAGCAATCCACAAGGCTATCTACACAAGAGCTGCTCAGATGAAGAAACAATTGGTGAGCACGCTTCATCTGGAGAAGTGGAGCATACACTTTGACAGCAAACACAATGAGGGCTTTGAATATCAGGCCTTGGTCCTCAAGAATGAATCTAAAAAAATTAAGTTGACTACGCTAAAATTGAAAGATGGGAAAGTTCAAACAATCGCAGATGGACTCCAGGATGAGTTAGAGGAGTTCAACTTGTGGGGATCAGTTGTGATGATTGTTGCTGACACAACAAACGCAAACACAGGCAAGAAGACAGATGCTGTTGTTCGGCTGCAGCAAATGTTCGAAGAGAACGGTCACCCGAAACCTAAGTTCATCAGCTGCCAGCACCATGTGCTAGACCGATTCACAAATATTTGCCTCTCGTTTGATCTCAATAGTTATTGTTTCGATTTATCTTAAATTTTGTTTCAAAGTTTTTCGGTGTGAGATTTTTTAAATGATTATACATAAAGATCATTTGTTGAATTGTATTTATCTCTTATACATTCATCATCTTCATTTCCCTCATTTAGATTCACAAATTAATTGAAACAAAAATATAGCCTAAAAACCTCAATTCAAATATTGCAAAGCAGTGCAAAATTTGCAAAACTTACTTTGATTACAAAGAACATTTGAATGCAACAAAATCCTCTGCAGCTGCACCTTAGGTTTAGAATGATTAAATTAAAACAAAAAACTACTGATTTAGGTGACAGTCATAGATTGAGCAATAATAAAAAAAAATTGAATAAAAGATAAAAAAATATGATATGCACATGAAGTTGAATTCCATTTATAAACTACTGCTACAATTTTAGTCAACAGTTTTAGACAGGGTTAAATTGGGTGAATTGCCCAGCTAAGCATTGTCTGGTGGCATGCTTGAAAATATCAAACTATTATTATTCTATTAACTAGAAACATTGAATTGACAGTCTCAAAAAGTGTAAATCAGCACAACTGACTAAACCATAACTGCTAGACATTACCAAGAAGAAAGTGCAACATATTGATTACTTGTGTGCTGCAAACTGCTTAATTTGTGCTTTGTCTAAGAAAATGACAAACTTTCACAGTCTAATCTTTTTGTTTTTAATAAAACTTGAGGGGATTGCAAATATTTTGTTTAGAAAGGTGTTTGGTTGAAAGGCGAAAGGTTTAATGATCTTTTTCCTGGATTAATGATAACTGTTGACTTGACAGCTAAATAATATCATGAATAAATGTCATAAGCATGGTAAATCGTCCAGGAATTATGTTCCATTAAAAGTTGTATTTGTGCACAATTAACAAATGATATTAATGATGATTGAATTACACATTTTAAATGCAAAGAGCATATAAAATATTTGCTTATTGGTTGATAATTACAAAGTCACCCACACTACACACGATTTCTTAGTGTATTGCCAGCATGCATACTTATTTATAAGTAATTATCCATAATAACTGTGAGCGGTCAGATCATTTTAGCCATAAATATGGAAAATGAATCAATATATTTTTTGGTAAACATCAATATGCTTTTTGAGAAATTGATGTAAAAAGCCAAAACAGTTACTGCATGACTTTTTATTGAAAAATTTATTTATTAAAAAGTAATAATTTCTATTTATTTTACTTATCCTTTTTTGTTAATGTTTTAATTTAACTTTAATTTATTCTTCATACATTGACTTTTTTATTTTTACAAAATTTTATAAAGAACTTTTTACAAAGTTTTAATTTCCACCTGTTTGTGTAGGTCTTTTAATGTTTGCCTATTTGTGTAGGCCTTTTAACATTCACTTATTTATGTAGGTCTTTTAATGTTCACCTATTTGTTTAGATCTTTTGTATTTTATGAACTACTTTGAGTTTTAATTGTAACTCAACTTAAATTGAAGAAACCATTTTATCTTTTCATATTAAACTGTCTTTTCAATTATATTAGTTCAAAATAAATAGTTAAATAGCTTTTACTAACTATTTTTGAACTGTTTTTTTTCTCCTTTTTTAATTTAATTTTTCATAATTGCTTTACCAATCTTTTTTTTTTTTAATTTTTTGACACATCAAACTTTTTCCCTTACACACTTAAGTTTTTCAGACATTACTAAACATTGTTGATTTTGTTTTTTATAAATTTTTATTTTTAAAAACCAGCAAAAAAAAATTTATTAGCAACTATATTTCTATAAACCTACAAATTTCTTGACACCCAAAGCAGTAAATTGTTATTACAAGAGCTAAAAGAGATTTATTTGTTTATCTATTATTTTTTCTTTATGAGCTTTTACCTTTAGATATTGATGGTTCTACTTCTAATATAAAATCATCCTGAAAGAATATAAAGCCAACAATGGAGAATAAATACACAAGAACCAAAGCCAGCAAGGCAGTCAAAACAATAGAACGACCATTTCTTGTTACACTTTTAACCACATTAAGTAAAGTTTCTTCACGGATTAAAACATCAATAACCTAAATGAGTAAATTAGTTAATATATTTAGACATTTAATCAGACACTTCTGTAATGCAACCTGTAATATGTTTACTTCTTTACTATTATATGTCATATAAGATCAAAAGTTGAACTGCTTCACAAGTATTGACTTTGTATCCCATTAGTTCCTATTTATATCAATAATAAAGTATCAGGAGTGGAACCATCAATTTTTTCTTGGTTGCCCTGCAGGTGACTGAAATACCATATCTGTCTTACTATCATCTGCTATGAAAATCAGTAGTCTGGTATTTTAATTTTTTTGGAACTTTTTTTTCGCCGAGAAAAGAAACTGAAGAAAAAAAATTTAAATGATTGATTGCTAAATTACAACTAGTATGAACTCTTTAAATAACAAATAATTAATAAATAATTAATAACAAAAAATGAAATTGGTGATTAGGAAATAGCGTTGCAAAAAAAAAAAAAAAGAAAAGGTTAAGAGCCATAAACGGAAAAAATTTTTTTATAAAACTTAATTTTAAACTTTTTATAAAAAGAAAAATTTTATAAAAATAATTATTCTTGCTTAATCATTAAATAAACTTAACATAATTAAATTTATTAGGACTTCTTTTTTTTAGAAAAAAAATGATACGCTAGCATTTTGAATTGGAAGAAACTATAATTTTGAAAATCATTTTAAATTGAGAAAAAAATATGATTCAAAATGCAACAACTATTTAAAAGTTTATATTGTCCTTTAAGAAAACAAGTCGCCTGTGTCATCAGATGACCATGAGGTTCCACCCCTGACTATATAGTTTACAAAAAACAACTCAATATAAATACTTGATAAACATAAAACAATACTTTTAGAATATACTATACTATAAACTATTCAATACAAGCCGTTATTACATGAAAATAAAACAAAAACATTTGATGAATCTCAAATATTTTTGTTATTTTAAATGTTATTTGCTTTATTCTCAAATAAATTTGAGAATAAAGCTATTTATTGGTTATTCTTTCACTACAATTGAATGTTTTTTTTAAATGTTATAACATTGATCTAGATAAATTTCACAATTATAATTTAATAGTTTTTCTTAAAAATATTTAGTTATTAGAGAGGCTTCTGCAACAAGAGTAATAAAATTTAATTGATAAAAGGGTTATTTTGGCGACTAAAGAATATATTTTGAGATCTATAACAAAATAACTTGAAAAAAAACAACAAAAATAATTAAAAATAAAATTAAAAAAATAAAACTGAAAATGGGCTATAGATGATATCATGCTGTAGTGGGAGCCTCTTCATAATCTTTTTACTTTAGAAAAAATTACACTATTGTTTTGATGGTTATGGTTATATGTAATGCAAGTATGAATTCACAGTTATTGGTGATCCTGCGATGTGTTTAGAACTGTGATGTATTTAGAAGTAATATGATAAGAACCCATTCTAACTTCATTGCCTCTGAAAGTGCCAAGCTCAACCTGTTTATCAGCACAGCAATTTTATTTTAAGGCTAAAAAACTGCAAAACTTTATTATTTTTTTTCAAAAATAGCCTGTGTTGTTGTAGCCAAAGTTAACTGTCACTGGCTAGAACTTGTCACTTTTTTATAATTGTCAATGGACTTTCCATTTTGATTTTTTTCTTAATTTCAAGATGGAAAAAAAAAGCAATTAATATTTATAAAATTAATAGTCAAATTCTTATAAAGCTAATGTTTTTTTTTAAATTTAGAAAGTATTTTTTAAGGCATGAATATTTACAAATCTAATAATTCAATTAAAATTTAATTAAAAACTAATTAACAATATAAACTAACTTTCTACAAATTCATCGGTTTTAAGTCACAAAATACTCAAAAAATTATCCAATTAATTTTTCAAATTAAAAACTAATTAGAAAAAAAATTAAGTTCTAGAGTTTTTTGGCTTTAAAATAAAAACAATAGTATTTAATTAAAAAGCCACTTTAAAACTGTTTTGCTGGCATTGCTCTTGTTTTAAACTTATTTTAAAATTTTTTGGAAACTCCTAGCGGTCAATGACAAAAAGGTACACCATTTTCAACAAAACTTTTCTGTGTATTTTATCCAAAAATTTAAAAAATTAAAAGAGAATTTTTTGGTCCGAGAATTCTGATAAAACTTTAATAAAAAAAAAAAAAGAAAAAAAAAGTTATTTTTAAAATTTTCAATTTTACAGTTTTTTAGCCATAAAATAAAAACTATAAACTTTTATAATCCTAGTTTGCTGGCACCATTGCCAACATTTAAAACTATTTTGGAACTTTCTTTAAATTTTTAGCATAAAGTCAAATTTAGATAGTTCTGTCGACTCTGATGAACCACTGTCCAAAAGTTAATTAACCTGATATAAGATTTAAAAAGCAAAAAAATTAAAACAACAACAACAACAACAAAAAAACAATTGCATAAGAACAAAAAGAAAACAAAAAACAAAATTTAATTTTAATAAGTTTTTTTTTTTTTTGGAATATAATTTTTATGGGCTCTCCTTTTTGGATTCTTTATAAATCATACCATGTATCAGAAACTTTTTTACCAACAGACCCAGAACGACTACAACTAACTAGAAAAACAAAAAAATTATCAATTTTACTCAACATGTGAATTTATGATGTTGTACACTAAAAGTGTATGTAAGTATACGTACAAGTATAAAGAATATGCACAAGTATAATGTAAGTGTAAAGTATACGTACAAAATATAAAGTATATGTAAGTATAAAGTTTAGCTTAAGTAAAAAGGCATATGATTTACATATGTGAATCTCTTTATACTTTTGTTTATGTATTTACCTTACATTTTACTTCACTTGGTAAAATAATAGAACACAAGTACTTAACTAAACTAAAAAAAGTATTTATTAACTAATAACTATATACAAATGTACTACACTAGAACAACTTAAAAAATTTTTGAAAAATATTTAACCAATAAAAAAAAAAAAAACTTAACCTGTGTTAAAAGATAAAACTTGATGAATTATAAACTACTAAACTTGATGAATTATAAACTACATATTTGCTATTAAGGAATGGAAAAGAAATATACTTAATCTGTAAAAAAAGCTAAACTTTGATAACTTTTAACCTGCTAACATAATTGAAAGCTTCGAATTCACTAGTTCAACATGTGTGTTATTGCATTAGTTCAACATATGTATCAATGCATAAATTCATCACGTGTGTGAGTGCACACTAGTTTAACATATACATCAATAATGGATAAACTCATCATGTGTGTGAATGCAAACTAGTTCAACACATACATCAATGCATAAACTCATCATGTGTGTGAATGCACACTAATTCAACATGTACATCAATGCATAAACTCATGTGTGTGAGTGCACACTAGTTCAACACATACATCAATGCATAAATTCATCATGTATGTGAATGCACGATAGTTCAACATGTACATCAATGCATAAACTCATCATGTGTGTGAGTGCACACTGGTTCAACACATACATCAATGCATAAATTCATCTTGTGTGTGAATGGACACTAGTTCAACACATACATCAATGTATAAATTCATCATGTGTGTGAATACACACTAGTTTAACATGTACATCAATGCATAAATTAAACATGTGTGTGAATGCACAAATTCAACGTGTCAATGCAATAGTTAAACGGTAAAAAAAAGTCTATTCTCTATTTCTACCTCATAATATTGATCCAATTTAATTTCACTATTGATAGTTTCTACTGGTGACTTGGTACAACTGTAATAACAAAAAAATAATGCACTGTAATAACAAAAAAAAAATATTAAACACTTTGAGAACATTTTGTAAAGCTTTATAAAACCTTCTGCATCATATTTTTTGTTTATAGTATTTCAGATTATTTAAGAAAACAATATTAACAACACTTAATGAACTTTTATTACTTATAGTAAGCTTCTAAACATTTCTGTAAACTTTTCATACATTTTCTTGTCATAAATTAAGGTTAATTCAATTAATGAATACTAATTAGTAAGATATTAGTTAAATTGCTACCAAGTATTATAATTGACAAAGCAAAAATTTTTAATTAGTTAACTCAAAACATATTCCAGCTAGTTTATGATAAAATAAAATGTCATTGATGAAAACATGCTAAAATAAGGATAAGCAAAAAAAAATTATATTATACATAGACTGATGAGAAAGGGTGAGAGCAAATAATATCTTTGTATAAAAAAAGAGGTTGGTTATTATACATAGAATGATAAGCTAGGGTGGTGGCAAGTATATTTACTTTTAAAAAATAAAGGAAAAAAAAAAATACTGATAATTATAATTTAATAAACAGTCTTTCATTGCTTCAAAGAAAAAATTATATAATACTAGGAATTATTTGCAGTAGATTAATCTAAAACACTATTAATGTTATTAAAAATTTTTTTAAACTTATAATCTTCTAAAAAAATGAATGAAAATTGATCTTACTAGTAAGCTATAAAAGAACTCATGCACAAAAAAACCCAAATAACTTGTAGCTAGACACATCAAGTTTGCAAAAACAAGTTTATCTTTTAACATCTTTGGTAAAGATTGTTGGACTAATGTACCATTGTTTGCAAAAAAACTAATTGCTAAAATGGATCGATTCAAAACCTGAAAAAATACGAAAAAAAAACAACCATTATTCATACATAAGAAATTGAGACTAAATTTCAAAAAACTAAAAAACTAAGTAGCAAAAAAAAATTAAAGATCTTACATTAATTAATCCTAAAATCAAGAGCGTTTGCTTAATACCCACAGAGAATATTAGACGTAGAATGACCGCTCCAGCTAATGTACGAATTCCAGATTGGCGAGGAACAGTTACACTTATAGCAAATGACAAGACAATTGTAATCCATATAAGTAGAGATAACCTACTATCAAGCTCTAATGAAAAAATAAAATGAACATTAAAAAAAAAAATCAGCATTATTTGTACTCTAACTCAAAGAGAAGTTTTAGGTAATTATTTTTAAATATTATACTAATTATAACAAAAGTTATCTAATAATATTACTGATTGGCTCATCTGAAAAGGGATAAAAAAATGCAACTAAAAGATTCACAACAATTGCTAGATTTAATGCAATTGCTTCCCAAAGGCCCCAATGACTGCTTATCCAAAACAGTTTTGGTTTTTCTAAAGAAACATAATATAAATTATGTATACTTTTTAACTAATTGTAACTAACCACTAATTTTTAAAAATTGTAACAAAGTTAAAAAGTATTTTCAAATCAAATAAAAAGAAAAAAATTCTGACCTCTTAACTTTTTTTGCCATTTCATCTCTTTAGTTAGTACTTCAGTTCTTCCGAAAAAGTCTGGGACCTAGATGTTAAAAATATATAAAAATACTTTAAAATAAAATAAAATAAAAATACTTTAAAAAATTAAAAAGCTCTTTATCAGTTTTTCATCAACAGATTTTCAACTGTTTTGTTTAAAAATCTAAAGTCATAAAAATCTAAAGTCATTAAAAATCATTGTTTTTACTTTTATTAAAAAAAAAAATGTAAACAATTTTGTGATAATAATCTTTTTTAGTTTGATTATTTTTTGAAGCTGAAAATTTTTAAAAGTTAACATCTTAGATAAGTTTTTATATAATTAAATTAAGTAAAAGTATCTGTTTATTATATAAACTTTTCCTTATTAAACTCTTTATTATAAATTACAATAATCATACAATACATTATTTTTATGGGTTATATATACCCTTGTTATTCAAGTCAGTAGCTGAAAAGAAATTTTTTTTTCTTAAGCAATACACATTAATTAAATTTTTTTATAATTCCTAACCCCAAAACATATTTACTTTTCATACTTCCCCCCTCACATATAAAGTTACAGTTTTTATAATATTATTACATGAATGTTATTGTAATAGCATAACTTATGAGTCATGTAATAAAATGACTGATAAATTATGTAATAACTTCATTAAATGCATAATAACATGACCAAATTATGTAAAAACTTCAATAATTGCGCAACAACATGACCAAAAAGTTATTACATAACTTATGGGTCACGTTATTACATGACTAATAATGATATAAAGGAATAAAAATATATCGACAAAAAACCATTTAGATAATGGGATTGCAATCAATAAAAATTGTATTTACATTCAAAATTTTATGTTTAAAATGAAAGCTGTCTAAAGGGGGACAAAAACTGAAAAACTAAAACTTTAAAAATATTTCATTTATAGTTACACAACAATATGTAACAAATTTTTGGATGGATGTTTTGATCTCTCTCATAATATTTAAAGTTGCTGATGTCAGTGATGTAATTTAGTTTGGATGTGTTATATTTAAAAACAAATATTAACTAGTTATAGAAAGTAAGGTTATTTTATGATGATTACAATCCTCTTTCAACTCTTAAAATCGGCAACACAAATCATGACAAACAAGGTCACTGTGTGAAGAAACAAGATTGCTTTTGTAATGTTTATGGTTATTATATCGTGTCAAAACAAGTGAAAGACAATATCACATATCTGATACTTCCAAAAAAGGTAACTCATTATAAAGTATGTTATGAAGTAGAAATTGGATTGAGACTGGTCGATGAACCATGTGCTTCTCATATCAATTGTGGAAATTGCAGGTCAACACTAGAAAGTTGGTTTCATGGCATAAGGAAATGCATACCCAAATCCATTCTTAGAACCTGGAGATTCTAGGTAAGGCAACTTGTGGATATTACAAAATATAAAATTTTGAGAAATAAGAAGAGTTTAGCGCATCTTGATATTCTCACATTGTTTCAGTGTCTCACAACAATCTGCTTATTCCAGTTTCTCTATACCATGAAGTAATACAACTTCTTATGCAAAAGTTTATAACTTGATAAGAAATTATAGAGATATCGAAATGAAGTAAAGGTAAGGATGAGTTGTTATTGATTTTTAAGAAAGAGTGGAATTTGATAAATCTAGTTTGTAAAGTATCTGCTTTTTGTAAAAGAGATTTCTACACAATTCACAAGTCTCTGTGTCATTGCAGAGATTTTAAGATGCTTGACTTTCTGTCCTTCTTTCTTTGCCTTTGTGTCTTTCTCTAAGTCAGAAAAACTGCAGAAGCAATTACCAGCAGTACATAAGACAAAATTGGCTATTGTGAAAAATATCTGCAACCTGAAGCATACAGTATTAAGCAGCTCAATTCTTCTAAGAAAGTCTTGTTACCAACTCTCCACATTAAGTTGAGTTTAATAAAGAAATGTGTGAATGCTCTAAATTGAAATGAGAAACGCTCAAAAAGATAAAAGCTATGTTTCCAGTAGCTTAAGTCAAAGAATTTCTATTTTTCCACAAGTGAAGCCGATGATACTCATAATATACTAACAGAACTTTTAAGCAATTACTAAAGTCTAGGATCCAGATTATTAACCAAGATGCAAATCTGCATTTTTATTTCTTTAAGCTGAAAAAGAAATCTTTATGTTAATTAATGTAAACTTATCTTGGCAATGTAAACTGAAAATTTTAGCAATATTCTGTTCCATCATATAGGACATCTTAGGATTTTATCAAATATGCAGAATGGCTTTTATCTAAATCCTAAAGATTACAGTTGTAGTTTAAGACTGAGATCATGTCTAAAGAGACATTAGAGACAAGAGATAGTACTATATCATTTATACAACTATTATCTATACAACTATTATTTATAGGATTGTTTTCTATATGGCACTATTATCTAGTAACTCTAATATCTGTATGACTATTATCTATATGACTATTATCTACACGATATTATTATCTATAAAACTGAGTAGCATTTTAGAGACTTCATCCTGTGTAACAATCTTCACAAATATTTGGAACAACTGAAGCACTCATTGGATTATAAATGATCAGATATCTTGATTGACTTTGCCCATTAACAAGCGGGCAGAGTCAATCAAATTCAATCTTTTTGCAACCAGACATGCAAAGTGATGTAATCTTTAGTCACTATTTTTTATCACCATAAAAGAGTTTTAGTGTTTCAGAATCAGAGTTCAACAGTTTTCTGTTCATAACTCTCGAAAAGAATTTATAAAAAAGTCAAGTTAGTCTAGTCAGAAACTTGGTTTTGAGTGTGGCAAATGTACTGACAGTAAAGAGAAAAAGAGAAATGCAATAAAAGAGATAAAAACGAATTGCTGTAAAAAGAACTTCAAAAAAGTGCTTCTGATGTAGGTGTATACATTTGGGTATGTTGGTGAAAGATTTAAGTGCAATGCATGTAGAGATATAGACGTAGAATTTGTCTAATGCAGAATTAGATAAATGTCAAGTTCAGAAAACATTAGAAAAAACCAATAAAAAAGAAAAAGATAAATAATAAAAAAAACACAATATAAAATTTTTTTTACTTAAAACTTTTATTTAGAACATCAAAATACTTTGTTTACAAATTCAGTAGCTACTAACAAAAAAATAAGTCTAACAAAAATATCAATGAATTAATTTCATCTTGAATGGTGTTAAATATTTTTTATTCCAAAACTTAATAAGTTTAATTCAACAAGTATATATTTATGAGATAAAATATGTAAAGTATGAACTAACTGAATTATCTAAACAAATTTTAAAATAAGTTTTAATTAAAGTATTATGAAATTTTGAGATTGTAATCACTAGCAAATTAATCTTCATAATACTAAAAACCAAAGTAAGAAACTAATAACATTGAATGATTGCATGTATAGTATATTAAAGTAAAAAGTTAAAAAAAGATGGTGTAACAGATATACCTTGCTGTTATGCTCATCTCTCTCACATGAAAGAAATACATCTTCCTTTACTTTATGCGTAAGGAACTTGCATATTGATGGAATAGGAAAAACAATTTGTTCAAGAACACGATCTTTTCGTACAACCTATAAATAAATTAAATTCATCTATGCAATAAATTTTAAATGTATTTCATGTTTAAGTTTTTAAAACAATAATTTTAACAGCAATGTTTAAATAATATAAGACAAAAAAAAATTATAAATTTAACAAAATAGCTCAGCCATAAACAACTAAAACTTTACTGATTAAATCTACCTCAATTTGTGCTGTGTATTTCGAGTAATATTCTAATGCTGAATCTATTGGTTCTTCTTCATTACATTCTTCAACTTTCAAAAGATCTGCAAGTTCCTTGTTATGTTTGGATAACTAAGTTTAAATACATTTACAAAAACTTGTTAAAAGGCAGGTCAAATGCAAACTTCGTTATTTAATATTTGTAGTACAGAAATGAATATAATTTAAAGTTTCACATATTTTGAAAAAGTTTAAATAAAATTCCAGTCAAGTTTTAAACTTTTAAAATCTTGTTTTATAAAAATACAAAATATAAACAAAAACATATTATATAAAAATTTATATTAAAGACCAGAGCTTGTAATAAAAAAATAAGAATTAAATAACAAATATAAATAAAGTATAGATTATCAAAATATATAGTATACAAAATATATAAAACTAATATATAAATAACAAAATATATAAAACTAAATAGATTATGATATAAAAAAATATATACAAACCATAGTTTTATAAAATTATAAAATATAGAATTAATAATTATAAAAATAAAATTAAAAAAAGACTACTGTTTGTCGTTTTATTTTATTTTATATAAAAATTTAAATTTATATAAAAACCTACTTGATGTGCAAGAATGTACACGTTATGGCCTACATCTCTTGGAGATATCTCACTATCTTCAACATTAATAGCTTCTTGATGATACGCTTGACGAAAAACATCCACCTTAAAAAATAACTCAGATATAAATAAAACTTAAATAAAATTAAAAGAAAAAAAGAAAAAAAAAGGTAAAATGAAGCAGTAAAACAGTATTAATTTTAAAACAATAATAATAATAAAAAATCTAAATGTGTATTTTAAATTTTTGTTAAAAAAAAATTATTTTAAAATGTTTAAAGTAAGGCAAAATAAAAATAAACCAGTAGTTGTGGACTCATGTTGAATAAAATTTTTTGTGCATTTTGACCATCATTTCTACTTTCCATGATTGCCAGTAAAAGTTTTGATGCATTATCCTAAATCATAAAAAAACCTCACTAAAAATTTTTAATAAATTATGTCCTCTAATGGATAGATATCTCCCTAAAATATATTACTGACAATCCTTCTAGAGAAACCCAGATGTATCATCTTAAGGCATATCTTACTAGAAAGACAAGATATATGTTCTTAGTTATTGTCAGATCCTAAATAAATAACATCATAAAGGTGTGAATCAAAATTTGTAAATTAGGATACATTTTGTAATGTTTTTAAAGTTTTACTTTCATTTTCAAAATGAACTTTGATTTACATTTTGTCAATCCAAGTTCTTGTGTAACAAATAAGTGTTATAAATTACCAAAAAAAGTATTATTAGTATTTTTTCAAATGTTGGATAGCATCTAGATTTTAATATAACTTGATAATGACAAAGGGCAGAGTTAACCAAACTAATAAAAACATTTATAGGGATATTTTCTCAACAATCAGAAGGCATCTTGAATAAATTATTTTTAGTCAGTTTTTCGCCCTTCAATCGGTGATCAACATATTTTCAAATATGTTGTTTAGGATTTAAATTAGGGCCAAGTCTAAAACTCAAATTTTGTAAATGTGTGTGTAAGTGTGTATGTATGTATATATATATATATATATATATATATATATATATATATATATATATATATATATATATATATATATATATATATATACATATATATATATATATATATATATACATATATATATATATACATATATATATATATATATATATATATATATATATATATATATATATATATATATATATATATATATATATATATATATATATATATACACACTCACAAACACATTATATACAAATTCAAGTTGGTTCAAAAAAAACCTGCAGCTTTTGGTACTACAGTGCTTTGGATAGAAACTTAGCATGATGAGCTGCTCTGGTTTTTTTTAGTTTATTGATGATGGAGAAAAGTAACTCACAACAAGTTCAGCAAGCTCATTTCTATCTTCACTGTCTATCTTTATTTTCTTTTATCTGTGCAACGTATTCTTGACAAAAACTCAAAGACTTGATAAGATTTGTTTGATTGAATTCAAACCAGGATTTTCAAAAAGTTTTTATATTTCTAAACATTAGATTATTTAGTGCTGTGGAATTTTCATCTGAAACTGAATTAAAAAATAAACCATTCTTAATTCACATATATGATGCCTGCATGCAATAGGTAAAAGATATTTGCTGATACTATTGGATATTCTGATTAAAGAACCTTTCATTAATCCAGTGTTACTTCCAGTAGTATCAAAACACATTCCTCCTACTTTGGATTCAAGGTTATACTCCTTAAGAAGTTCCATTACACTGGTCTTTATAAATGTTTACAAGAACAGTCAGTCTATCAATTTTAATTATTTTTCCTTTGTTTAGTTCAATTAATGTTTTGCCATCAAAATGCACTATGTACGGATATAGGGATTCATTCATTTCTTGTTGAATATTTTCTTTTGCTATATTATGATTAGCATTTTTTTTTTAAACTGCTGCAGACTGGCTGCATTTAAAATCTGTCAGATCAACTCCTGGTTGAGTTTAAGTTGCAACTGTAACTTTGTGTAAAACAATTGGAAGTTATCACTGATTGTAGCCATAAGAGTTAAATTACCAGCAAAAATATCAATGGGAATTTTAGAAGTGACTTTTTGTTAAAAAGGTTCTCTTTTAAACTGATCACCAGGACCAAAATCAGAATCACACAAGGTGTCTTCACAAGTATTTTTATTACCTCTTAATTTTTTATATAACTGTTTCACTTACAGCTTTCTTTTTTTTGCTAGTTTCTGTTGCCTAAAAAAGTCAAAAAATCTCCATTCTTATTGGAAGCTGACAACCTTACTTACAAAAAAAAAAAAATTTTTTTTTTTACTAAAGGAATTAATTATAAAACTAAGGATTACGTTTTATGGCTTGCTTAGCTTCTTAGATAATAAATTTTTAAATCTTCTTCCTTGATATACATTTTTAAAGTAACTTATTTAATTTTTGCTAATCTTAAAAATTCAATTTAAAAATATTATTGTAAAATAATTTACAACTACAACAAATGGAACCATTCAATTGTTCTTTAGACTTCTATAGCTGGATCTCATCAGATTCCCAGTTAAAAGAAGTTTCTTAATTTCATAGAAAATCTACATTACTAATTCAAAAAAAAAAAAAGTATTTATTCTGGGCAACTAGTTATAAAAATTTGTCAGTTAGGTAAATACATTAAGTCTTTTTATTTTTAATCATATAATATAATTTTTTTAATTCAAAATGAAAAATTTTAAATATCTTTATCTCGCTTATATAGGTAAAAATAAACGTAATAGAAAAAAAATCTCAATTTTTTTAAATTATCTTACACTCCCTATTCCCCAAGACTTGTAAAATTGGTTGTTTTTGATATCAGTGTTTCACAGGAAGATGTGTGATTGCGCGCAATTATATGACCACACAAAAAATACTTTGTTTTGACGATTTGACCACGGCTTTTAACATGCTAAAAAAATTTACTTATCTGAAAAAAAAGTTTACTTTAAAGAAGAAAAAAAAACTTAACGAAAGAGCAAATAAAAAAAACCCAACTAAAACAAAGCTCAACAAACTAAAATGCTTAGTTTATTTAAATCATGTTTTTAATTATGTTCGGAATAATTATTTATCTTATATTATCGGAAACCCCTAAAATAAAAAGAATAATTTACTTTTAATGATTGTTTAAAAAATACTCACGCTTAATTTAAATTAAAGTGTTTTTTTTTACCAATTTAAAAATATCATTTTCCATGAAAAAACTAGTAAATAATTACGCATTAAAAAACTATAACATTCTTTGTTTTGACGCTTGTATTTTGTTTTTTTAGTTAAATTTGTTTCAAAATATTAACATTTATCATAAAAAATACATATTAATACAAATGAAAAAATAACTAGTAAATCAAACAAAAATTCTTTTTTCAAATCCATGCTTTATGCAAGCAGAATTCTATTGGGCCTAAAAATTCTTTTTTTGTTATCTTTTGTAGAAGGAAAAATTACTGTTTTTGTTTTTTTTAAATTTAAAAATTACTGTTTTTACTAAATTTTTGTTTTTTAACTTAATAACTTAAGACTTAAAAAACAATAGGTTTTGAATCGCTGCGCTTTAATGTCTTCGAAACTGCAAATAATTTGCAAATCAATGATTTTTGTGACGTAATACGCAATTCATATCAAATAAATAAAATGTATGGGAAAATACAAATTAAATTTTTGTTAACTTAATTAACTTTTTTTGGTCAAATTTTTCCATTTCCTTGTATTGTCATCGAAAATGATTAAGTGTGCAAAATTTGAGCAAAATTGGTTGAGAAAAAAGCTTTCAAAAATTGATTTCAAATTTTGTGGCACACAAACATATATATATATATATATATATATATATATATATATATATATATATATATATATATATATATATATATATATATATATATATATATATATATATATATATATAGAAAGTAACCTTATATAAAGCATGGAAAAAAACCATTTATTAATACTTTAATATAAAAATTCATTAGAAGTGTTTGTTACTTTATTAAAAAGCGTTTCAATAATATAAAAGCATTATAGATCAAACTTATTTAATTGAAATGGCTTGCAAAAACATTTATCTTTTATTTTCAACAAAAAAAAAAATTTTTTTAAATGAATTTTTTTATCTTTTTAACTTCAATGATTCTTATATTACAACTCGTTAAAAAGACTTAGAAAGTCATCGTTTATAAAAACAAAATAATTTTTTATTATAAGAGATAAAGAGTTTTTTTTTATTATTTATCAGTTACCGAAAACATATTTGTGATCATAATTTATTTTCATAAATTAAACAACATCATTAAAACTTTACGTTATTGAATTAACAATAAACAAAATATCTTATTAATAAAATATTTACATCAAAATAAATTGTGCATTTTTTAAACTATTATGACAAAAAATAATTTTTATACTTAAAAGGAATTTATAAATTTAATTCCTTAAGATAAAACTTAAAACACTTTATTTTTTTTAACTAATTTTTACAAAAAAATTATTCAACAAACTGTTTCTTTAACAAAAAATCTATTAGTTTACAAATGCGGTTAAATGCTTTTAATTACGACTTTATTTCTTCTGAATAAACATAAACAATATTAAAAGATAATTTAAGTACTCTAAAAGATAAAAGTTTTTGCGTAACGCAAAACTGCTGAACGCGTAGGCAAATCGCCTTTTCGCAGGCAAAATGCGAGCTGCGCAACGCTTCTTAACAAGGCCTATATATATATATATATATATATATTTTTTTGTTTTTGTTTTGTTATTTCACCTCCCCAAGGCCACTACAGATAAGGAGGCTACTTAATTGTGGTTATAACCCTCTCTCAACTCTTTAACTCCGAAACACGAACCTTGACGAACAAGGCCGCTGCGCGGAGTATCTTGGAAAGTATAGGACATCATCTTCATTTTGTCAATTTTACAGTAGTGTCCAGATATATCCAGATGTCGTATACCTCTGAATAGAAGTGAACATAGTGTTATATTCTTCACAACTACTGTTGATATTACAAATATTTGGAGTTATATACCCCTAAATAGATCTTAATACATAATTTTTGTAATAATAATGTCATTTTGGGAAAAACGGAGATTATGTCTTATACCTCCAATATACATATATAGACCTCGGAGTTTTGTAATAATAATGTCATACAAAATGACATTATTATTACAAAAATTATTTATAATTTGAAATGTGTTAATAACCAATATAAATAAAGTAGTTATCAAACAAATAAACACTGCATATGAAATATTTATTTCTTTTATTGTTACTATTATTATTAATTATAATGAAGATTCACTAAATTTAAGTTTAATATTTTTTAGCACTTGAGTTTTTTGCTTTATAACAATGGTAATAAAACAAAAAACTTTTATTAAAGATGATTGGGATTTTTTAAGAAAGATACCAAGAAATTTAGAGAAATTTAGAGAAATTTGTATTTTGACATGTGACATAGTTAATCTCTATACTAGTATTTCCTACAAGTTAGAATTAGAAGCTTTAAAGTTTTGGATTAGGAAACATAAAGATATAATAGATGAAAGATTTACTCAAGAATTTATATTAGCATCTTTTATTTAAAAAAACAATAACTTTCTGTTTAATTACAAAATGTATCACCAAATTACAGGAACAGCAATGGGTACTAATTTTGCTCCACACTATGCATGTCTCACAATTGATTTTTTAGAAGAAACAAAACTTTTTCCTAAAATCTTACCTAAGTACTTTTCCAATCAAGAAGTTAACGATATAAAACAATTTTATTATAGATGACGGTTTCATAACCTGGGAAAAACAATTGGATATCGTAAAGTTTATAAATTCTTTAACTAATATAGATAATTCAATCAGTTTTTCAACAGACCAGGGCGAAAAATTTATAAAAGATTTAGAAAAATTTACACTTACAATGTAATTAATTTTTTAAACATTTAAACATTGTTATTCTTGAAAATAGTAATAAAATAAAAACATTTATTATAAAGAAACCTCGTGATTACTTAAATTATAAGTCATCATCTTTATCACATAAAAAAAACATACCTTTTAATCTGGCTAAAAGAATAATTGTTTTCACATCTGATTACAAAATGAAAAACAACGATTAGCAGAGCTAAGAACATGGCTAAAAGAATGTGAATATCCTGATAACATTATAGAAAAAGCTCTTCACAATGCAAAACTTTTTTTTTGGAACTCAAAAATGAAAAGAATTTAATTTCCTATGAAAAATATCTCTACAAACAAAAACATGACACTTTTAATTGATGTTTCCTGTTTAAAATCAAATTAAAAAAAAGATTATAATAATTATCAAGATTAAACAATGGATAATTATCATTTCCTGTTTAAAAATAGGAAAGTATTATTTTGATAACAAAAATAACACTGATTTTTTGAAAGGTCTCTAGTGCTAAAAAATATTAAACTTAAATTTAGTGTATCTTTATTAAAATTACTTAATAGTAACAATAAAAGAAATAAATACTTAATATGCAGTGTTTATTTGTTTGACAACTACTATATATATAGTAGTTGTTATATATATATATATATATATATATATATATATATATATATATATATATATATATATATATATATACATATATATATATATATATATATATATATATATATATATATATATATATATATATATATATATATATATATATATATATATATATGCATATGTATAATGCTATAAAAATATGTATAAACTTATTTATGAAAAATATTTAAAAAAAAAATTAATTAAAAGGTGGCTATAACAACAACAACAGCAACAACAAAAATTTACTTTTAGTTCCATGACCAAATCCATTCTATGTTTGCTTAAGGGATTTATGTCATTCACAATCAGTTGAATAATAATGTCAATTCCATTGCTCTCATGGCTGACAATAGAATCCTTAAAAAATTTAATCAAATAAACATAATACAAAAATCTAAAACACTTCTTTTAGTTTTTTTAAGAAAATATTTAAATCTTAAATGGCTTTTGAAATATTCTTTGTAGTTTAACACTAAAATTAATTTTTCACATTATCATACAGATAAAAATAAAGTTTATCATTTATAACCAAACCTGATTGAGATGACATGGCCCTTGACAATACTCTGTTAGAGTACATAAACATTGGTTAATCAAAGCTACGTTCTGCTCATTAATGTAAAGTCCAAGCAGCCCTAGACCTCCTGTTGTACTTCCACAAATGCAATCAAGAAAAGATAATGTTTCAAGAACAAGATTGTGGTTAGTTTTATTTTCTTGCTTACGCAAATAATTCTAAAATAATAAATAAAAAATTTTAAAGTTAACAAAGCTTCAAAAATATATATATCAAATTTATTGTTTTTTTTTTATATACTTTTTTTTTACCTGCATATCAGCATTGTGATTTTCACACAATAATTGTAAAAATCTGAATATGGGTTGAATAATATAGATATCATTAGAAAGAAATTGTGGATTTGCAGATGATTTAACTGAATCATTATAGCCTCTGCCTTCAACAGCATCACCCTCTCGACCTTTACGAACAACACTAAACGCTTTATTTGTCTGACTAGCTGCCTCGGCAAGCTGTTCTTTAACATCTTCACTAAGTGAAACTGACATTCCTAAAATATTATCTTATTATTTTATGATCTTATAGAATTATGGGTAAAAGTATTAAATCTAGGATTAGGATTAAGTAATGCAATGAAAAAAAAAAATAGTAATGATAACAATAATAACAGTAATGAAGTAACAGGGAATATAGAGGGAAGAAATATACTAATCCAACCTAAATAATAAAGTACCAATAAATAAACAACCTTGTTCTTTTTCTTTCTGAATAAATTTTTTTTCTGTAGGTTTTTAAATAAATAATTTTGCAAACAACTACCTCATTTTTATCAAAGTTTTGCATGTTTTTTTGTTTGCTAATTTATTTTTTTGCTATTTATTTGTATTTAGATGTTATATATTGACGCATTTGAATTTGTGTAGCTAAGCAAATCCTAATCAAATTTTCTTAAAACAAAAAACTTTTGAAAACAGTTCAACTAATAGAATATTTAAAAAAATTGACAGGATTTAATAAAATCTGCTTTTGTTTATAATGTTGTTACACTATCTAATTGTTTTAACATTTGATAATATTTGTATGAACTGTTGTAATTTGTCACAATTGTTAAAAATTGAAAAAATATTTATAAAAATAAAACTTTCCTAAACAATTTTATTTTAAAGTTAATATTTAATTTAAATTTTTATTTTAAATTATCTTATTTTAAGAAGCAGAAAATAGTGATCTTTTTTAAATTAATCTATAATACAAACCAAGAACATGGGGATCTCTAGAATTAATTTATAATACAAACCAAAAACATGGGAACCTTTAGAATTAATCTATAATACAAACCAAGAACATGGGAATCTCTAGAATTTCCAAAATTGGCTGTTGCTCTTCTAGATAATGGATCTCTAACTTTTTCATTTTCTTTATCTTCTTCTTTTTTTCTTAAAGCAGCATCTGTATTTACAGTGATTGTAGAACGAATCTCTTCTTTAGCATCTGTGATTTGTTCGTATATACTTCGAAAAAAGGCTTCAGTTTTTGATGTTACAAATCTCCTCAAAAAAGATTGCTGTAATAAAAATATGTTTTAAAATTGCAAAAATACAAATATAACATGGAAAACTAAAATATGAACTACAATTTAGGAATATAAACAAAGGATTTTCAAAATAAAATTAATTATATATAAAAAAAATACCTGAACAGTACCATTTCCACCCTCTAACAAACATATTGCTAATTGTATGCAGTCATAAAATACGCTATTTGTTGGACCTGCCATTATAATATTAATAATAAGATCAGTTCCTCCAATATAATCCATTTGGCATTGCATATCATACAAACTTCTATTAGCTCGAGTTAAAAAAACAACCCCATGTTGCTTAGCAGCAGCATTGTTTTCACCAGAAGCAAGTAAAGCAGGATCGGATTTAAAGTACAACTTTAGCAGACTTTTCCGAAGTCTTTCTCCCTGCATATTCATAAACATTTAATATTAAAGTATTTAACATTGTTATAGTACAAACAAAATAAATAAAAATATTTAATTCATTTTTATATACCCCTAAAATGTAGAAATATGTTGGCAGAATTCTATTAATAGATATTCAACAAGAAAACTACATTAAAAATAAAAAATGCAGACAACAATATTACTAACCCTTACTGTAATATTAATTATAAGATTACTCACTAAATGAAGAGGGAGAGGAGCCCCCATTTTGGAGAAAAAAATACTGCATACAAAAAAAAGAAAAATATGGAATATATATATATATATATATATATATATATATATATATATATATATATATATATATATATATATATATATATATATATATAATGCTTTATAAATGTTTAGTTTTTTAAAAACTGTAAATTCTCTTTTTATCACTAAACCTAAAGGTTGTTATTCAATAAAAAATATTTATGTTGATCTTAAAATTATAATATATAAACTCATTATAAAACCATATCATTACTATTATTACTACTATTTTTATTATAGTAATGATATGGTCTACTATACTATCTATAATTTTATATAATATTGCGCATTGTATAAAGCATTAAAATCGATAAAACATTAAACATTAAAATTGCTTTAGTATAACTTTAGTATTTTAATAGTTGATTTTTAAATTATTATATAAATTTTTCAGACATTTAGTAATTATTATTTCTTTCCTATAACTTATTTTTTTATTTATAATGCTTAAATTATCCCGTGTTTAAACAGTAAGTTTTGACTATTATCATTTTTGCAGCAGTAAATTTATTGTTTTGCTTTTTAATTATTTTTGAAATATGATAAATTTCATTAAAACAGAATTCACGGTTTTTAATAAACTAAGAATTTGTGGACCAGAACTATTTCCAGGCATCACATTTTGCTATCACTTAAGTCAAGCCTCAGTACATATATATATATGTATATATATATATATATATATATATATATATATATATATATATATATATATATATATATATATATATATATATATATATATATACACACACAGTACTAGCCAATGAATTAGGAATTTAGAAGGATTTGATTAGATCTAGCATATTCAGTCTTACTTTGGCTATATTCTAATTTTTGTTTATTACATTCGGCTACAAGGCATAGAAACCCACGAAGAAACCCAAGCTGACGGTTGCAATGAAGGAGAAGAGGCTGACGTGGGCGCGTCGACACGCCGATTGGACCAAAGACGACTGGTCAAAGGTAAGTAGTTTACATACTCTTATAAAAGTCAGAAACATATTGTCCACTTTATGAGGATAATAATATTTATTTTTCCATTAGTTTTGTAGTTTTGTCATGTTATTATGTGTATTTTCCATATCATAAAATACGTTATGTAATACCGTACTGAGTACCGTTATTTTACAGGTTAATATTTGTTATTCAGGTGTGCTTCTCTGATGAGTTTGCGCTGGAAGTCATGGCTGAGAGGGCACAATTTGTTCAAAGGAAGAAGGAAGAGGCAAACCTCCCAGAATGTATCCTGGAAACTGTAAAACACCCACAAAATATCATGTTTTGGAGTGTTATTTCTGTCAACGGACTGGGGCGTCTGTATTATGTGGAAGGGATCATGCAACAGGACCAATACAAGAGTGTACTGGAAACACGTCTCATACCACAGGTAAAAGAATGGTATCCACGTGGAGATGCAATATTCATGCAGGATGGAGCTCCATGCCACACAGCTGAATCCGTGATGAGATTCCTGAAGGACCAGAAGATTCCTGTTCTGGGATGGCCGGGCAACAGTCCCGACCTCAACCCGATCGAGAGGCTGTGGAGGGAAGTTCTAAAAACTGCATCTACTAACAAAACAGAATTAACTGAAAAACTAATTAATACATGGCACCACAGTGATCGTATCCATCGTCTCTGTGTGGAATTTATCCAGTCGATGCCTCGTCGCATTTGAGCCATGTTAAGAAATAAGGGTGAACACATCAAATATTAAGCAGCAAACTTAATGATCTTTCAGAATTTTGCATTTGTGACATTTTTTACATGGTGCTTCAATATTTAAGTCTTATTTAAGTCATTTTTAATGTTTTTTTTTGAATTGTTAAGTTATTCTTGTTCTATTATAATTTTTTGCAATAAATGTGATAATTCCTAATTCATTGGCCAGCACTATATATATATATATATATATATATATATATATATATATATATATATATATATATATATATATATATATATATATATATATATATATATATAGTCCGCACCAAATGAATAGCATATGCAATAATTTAGTAATAAAAATAGGTGTATGAACGTAATAAATTTAACACAATATTCAATACATATTTAACACAATTTAGCACAAGAAATAAAATACAAAAAAAGGACAATATTATCTTTGTTTTTGTTTAAAACATGTAAAAAACAAAAAATGAATAAAATGAAAAATCCATTATGTGCCAAACCAATAGCACACACACACCATTTCAGCAGGTTTACAAAGACGTAGAAACGTACCTAATAATCAATCTTCTTACCTTTCTTCATAATAACTTGAATGCAATGCTTAGGATGGAGGAAATCTCTGCATCACCGGCATTGACATACGCTTCACATACCTTAGATGTTAGGCTTCACATAACGTTCTTCGTATCGTACGCAATGACATATCAATACCCAGCTGAATGTGTATCAATCGGGCACTACAGCCGATATTTGAAGCCACTTGTAGTATGCGACGTTTGTCACGCTTGGTTAATTTTGAAGCATTTTGGTTGGATTTTATTTTCAAATATGAATCAGGATCCTTCAAAATCTTCTTGACCGCCTTCCAACTTCGCTGTATATTTTTCGATATCTCAGACGTTGTTACATTGACAGCCTTGAATGCCTTGATCATAGTGACTTCTTCTGCATTTAACTTAGCTCCACGTCCCATAGTAGTCCTCTGTAACACATATAATTAGTTCACATGGCCCTTTGGTCTACGTTAATATGTGTCACTTACCTAGCGTTAGCAATTCGCCTCTTGCAATCAAATGTTAAATAACTGACATGTGCTATTTGTTTGTCACCAGAAAATATCATATCCGCGTGTTTGATGCAGAAAAACATTTAGTGCCAAAAGAGGTATGTTTCTTATTACTTCTCTGATTATGACTATTTTTAGATATTTTAATGTTTAAAACAGTATAAAATGAATAAAAAATATTATATTTATAGTGAGTGCTACTTATTTGGTGCAGACTTTGAATATTTTAAATTTTATCAAAAAATATTGTTATTTTTTGTATAACATTGTTTAATCTTTTACACGGTAGGCGATTACAAAAATTATAATAGTTAGCACCGTTTATAAAAATATTTTTTCGGTCGTGTTTTATTTTGTGAAGTTTTCTCTCTAAAAAAACATTTCAGTTCAACTCAATTACCAATTAAAGGTAATTTAACCCTAAGAAGTATTTATTTGATATGATTTTTATACTTTATTTATTATGTGAAATGAATTTAACCCTAGGGAGTATTTATTTGATATGTTTTTTATACTTTATTTATTATGTGAAATGAACTCGATTAGAAAGATGCAAGGTTCAAAAAAGAAAAAAAATATTCGAAAAAAGCTTTTGTATTCAGAAGAACAACATCATGCAGCACTAAGAGCTTTAAATAAAGTTGAAAAAATTTTATGTGTCAGCAAAAAGTTTAATGTTCCTGAAAGTACCTTACGCGACAAATTATCTGGAAAAGCCAGCCCAAACGGCAAAACTCTGGCTTTAAATCTTATCTTGGAGAAGAAATAGAGAATGAATTGGTTGCTTGGTTAATGCAGTGCACTAACATGGGTTTTGAGATAACAAAAAAGTTATTATAAAAAAAAAAATAGTCATAGGGCGAGGTATAAAAACACCATTTAAAGATGATATCCCAAGTAAAAACTGGTTTTATAAATTTATGCGTTGTCATAAGGAATTATCGCAAAATCGAGCTGAGCATATTAGTCTAGCTAGAGGTATTATAACTGAAACATCGATAATAAAATGGTTTAATGAGGTGTATGAATTATTAGACGATGATGCACAATACCTTAATGATCCATCTCGTTTTAATTTTGAATTGCTCTTCAGAAAGAATTCATTTGATTTCGTTGTTTCCTAATGCTACACACATCTTACAACCATTAGATGTGTCAGTTTTCAGACCAATGAAAAAAAAAGGTAGAACATTTGTCAGCAATTTAAATTGCAGAACAATTTCAATAAAATTTGCAAAAAAAATGTACCAATGTTGTTGAATAATTTTGTTATGGATCCAAATATGAAAAAAAATATTATTAACGAATTTAGGTCAACAGGAATATTCCCATTTAATATGAACAATGTTGATTATAAAAAAGTAATTCAACGTGCTAAATTGAATTCCACAATTGATGATAATGAAACGAATCTTTCAAGCCATAATAACGTGGGAAAATTATTTTTAAACGTTCCACCTGAAGTATTGCTACAGTTTGAAAAAACTGGAAATAAAGAATGGGTAAAACTGACTTCAGAGAATTATTTAATTTTTGGAAAAAACTTAAATTTAACAATAGCTCCAAACAAACCATAAATTTAATAGAAGCCAACAATAATGTATCGAAAAATGAAATCGATAAAGAATTGTATTTAGATATTAGCAATACGCAAAATGAAATCGTATCTAATAATGTTAGCGAATTTGGAAAAAGCGTAATAATTAATGAATCCGGTGAAAGTAAATCAGCAGCAGATCCACCAGATTCAAATAAACAAATTATAAAAGATGTTATCCCATTACACAACTTTCTTTAATGGCCTAAACAACCAACCACGAAAAAAATGCTGAAACAAGTTGAACGATTACCAAGCATTGTAACTTCATCCAAATGGTTAGAGATTCAAATAACTAGAGAAAATGCAAAGGAAGAAGAAGATATCAAAAAAATTGAACGTAAAAATAAAGCTGCTGAAAAAAAAAGAATTAAAAGAAAAAGAAAAACAAGAAAAATCTAAAAGAAAACAAGCTGTAACAAAAGAAATTAAAAATAAAAGACAAAAAAACATTCAAATAAAGAACTTAAAAAGAAAAAAGTTTAAACTCAGAAAAAAGCTTTGGGTGATATTTTTATAACCAATGTCTTCTTTGTTTTGTAATCATATTAAATTTGTGTATTTGTTTCTTGATTTAAATATATAAAAGTTAAATTAAAATATACGATTTTTTTTTCATACACGGTAGGTGGAGAATCGATTACGGTAGGTGGTGCTTTATCACGGTAGGTGAAGAAACGTACTAGATCTTACAAAAAATTAAAAATAACATTAAAAAAATAACTTTACTCAAATTCGAATTATATAATTTAGTTAATAATTGAGTATAAAATATTAATTCGAAAACCCTAAATAAAAATCTGTTATGCTTTTGAAGTTAAGAAGTTTTGAAGTTAAAAGTTTTCTTAAAGTCGCGGTAGGTGGTACCATGACCCTACATTGATTTTTTAAAAGAATTTTATGAATTTAAATAAACAAAGATTAAAAACCTTTTCACCAAAGTGAACTTCTTTTTGTAGCATTTGCTGCAAAACTCTAAGGATTTTTATGCACAATGCCTCATTGTCAACCATAAGCAAACTAGCATGGTAAATCAATCTAAATTTATAAATATTTTTTAAATTTACAAATATTAACTTTACAATTTATCTTTTTTTAACAAATTTTATTTCAAAATATCCAAAAAAGTGTTTTGAACAGATATTCATAAAGTTTTGATAATGACAAACCATTTGAAGTTTGCAATCAATCTCATCTGAAAAGACTAAAAAACTGTAGTATTGAAGAAGCATTACATTCAACCATACAAACACATTTATAAGAAAAAGTTTAGCAACTTAAATAACATCAATCGAGGGGTTTTTAATAACCTAATCGAGGGTACAAAAAATGGATATGATCACTACTTTAAAACATTTCATTGCCAGCATGTTCAATCCTAACTAACTGTCAAAAAGTGCAAGGTTTGCTTTCTTTATTTTGAATCAAAAGTTGTAAATAAAATAGCTTGAGAAGCATTCTACACAAAGAAACTAAACTGATGATTAATGTAAGACTTTTGCAACCTGTTCCACTTACTGCTTAAAGGCCAAATAATTGATATTGATATATATGAAATGTGTGAGTGTATTTGTATATATATACATACATATATATATATATATATACATATATATATATATATATATATATATATATATATATATATATATATATATATACATATATATATATACATTTATATACATATACATATATACACATATATACAGTAGATTACTGTTAACTTGAACCCTGGATAAGTCAAATTTTTACTAAATCGGACGGATTTTTAATTTCTCTTCAACTTTCTCTAAAATAATCCTCTCATAGTCATGTCATACCTTGATTATATTGGACCGCTTGTAATCTTGTATTGTTTCTTGGATTCCCTTTAATAAAAAAACTTCATTTAACTAGGATTTTATTTCGAACTGCATTTAAGTGCAAAACTTCCAATACTTCAATGAAAATTAGAATCTTTGAACACGTAAAATTAAAATACTTTCGAATCAAATATAATTTAACAAACTAAGTATTTTCACTGATATCTTCAATTTAGTTAATCTTCAGTCAAATTTTATTTATTAAAAATATCAAAGGCTAAAAGAAAACTAACAAGTAGAACTATAAAAAAAAACAACTTAATACTAAAATAATACTAAAAGAACTCAAATAGGAGAATCATCTGTATCTACATCAAATAAAAAAGCCAAATTTTTGAGATTAAATACAAGATTTTGTGACCTGAGAAGAGTGGCCTTTGGCCTTAGACAAAACCTTTTAACAATGAGTTCTAGCAATAGTAAACAGATGCCTGTTTTCTGGAGAATTGTTTTGGTGATAGATATGGAAGTAATGGTTAGGATTAGAAATTGCAGCAGCACAATGAGAGAAAAACCATGGAGAAAAATTGAGGCTTGACTTGAAATTGGAAATTATTTACTGCATACCATACTTATTTTGTCATGACTACTGGAGATCAGAAAAAATTGTACAAATTAACTCTGGAAGGATGGCTGCAAGGAAATTAAAAGTGCCTTTTGTGATCCATAAAATATGGAAAGTACTGATGAAACATGATGAGTGTTACTTCTGCATGGTTGAAATTTCAAAGTATAAAAAGGCTAAAGAATAAACTGACTCTATTTTATTGAAGTATACTATCTTTTATTGGATCAGTTCCACACAGTGATGAATTGCCTGTCTTTTCTCCACCTCAAAACAATAAAAGTGCCAGCATATCATTTTAAAGACATTTAAAAAAAAAAAGATGCGTTTTCATGTCATTCATTGTTTAGAAACATCAACCATTACACCATTTTCAAAAACCGTCTCACATAAACATGAATGACACTCTGGATAAACTTAGTGATGACTTCATCTCATTTCCCTAACCAACAAGAATTTAATGATTTAGTACAAGATTTAGGTCTCATTACATCAATGCAGAACTTCTGACATCATGCTTGAAAGAATCAAATTAATTAGATCCAAGCTTAAGAACCTCAAAATAATAATAACAATAACAACAACAACAACAACAACAAGAAAATATTTATTTTCCTTTATAATCTTACAACAATATAATAATAATACTAATAATAATAATAACAACAAAAATAGTAACAATAGTAGTAATAATAATAATGTAAGACAACAAAATTAAAACAAATTATAGTAATAGTAATAACAAGTATGTTTACAATAGTTACAATGAAAAAAATAATAACAATAATAGTAAATATTATAGCAAGTTATAATCATAAAACTATTTATAATGATAAGTTAATGATTTATAAGGATGGTGTCACTCATACAGAAGTCTGATCAAAGGAGTGAAACCAGTTTTTAAATATAATATAAGTAATAATAAACATAAAGACATACATTAAAACACATAGAGCATGCACACAGATTAAAGCACATAAATCATAGATTAATAATTAACTTGTAGAAATTGCAGGTTATAATAAAAACAAACTAGAAAAAAATTAACTGAAAAAAAAAAAATACAGAAGATAAATGTATTTTTTTAGTAATAAGGATAATAATGTCTAAAAGTTAGAATAAAATATTTTTCAGAATTTTTAAAAATTGATTTTGTTTAAAATGAAAAAAGAAGGTATTTTAAGGTGTAGTTTTTTTAAACTTATTCAAACACTGATAGACAATAGAATGTTTACCATACTCTGGATTTTAAAAGATGGTACATTTAGTTTTTCATTCTATATATTTTTAGTAGAATTGCGCCAACGAGTTTGTGATGGAAGAAGATAAATTTTTATTTAAGGAGTCAAAAAAAAAGAAGAAGATTGGCACTGAAGAATAACTTTACTAATGCTGGAAATGTTGCAACGTTAAGTTTTTTGAAAAACTTTGATGTACCTGATTTAAATGGTTAGAAATTTATTATTCTAATAGAACGATGCTGAGACAATAGCAACTTATTAATGCAATAGTTTCCAACTCGACTCCAAACTTGAAAATAATAGATGAGAATAATGCATAGTAAATATTCTTTAGTGTAACTTTATCGACATAATGTGGAATTATTGAAAACATATGTTTAGCTCGAGATCATCAATTTTAAAGTTCCACGAAAGATTGCAGTCCCCACCACACCAAGATATTTAATAACTCTTCTATATAAGAATATAGCCAGTATGATATTAATTTTGATTTTGATAATAACAATTTTATAGAAATAGTTTTTAAACATATTAGGTTAGCATTTAACCAATGAGCTATGCCTTTTAGATTTTTACATAAAGAATGCTGAGTTTACATTTTTACATAAAGAATGATACAATTTGTTGATATGCAAGAAATTGATATCAACACCAAACAAATGTATTGATGAGAAGTGAACAGAGTTGGTTAAGTTTTTAATGTATATTAAAAACAAAAGAGAACCAAGAACAGAACCTTGAGGAAAACCACACAAAACAAATTCTTTGCTAAAATTAAAACCATTAATTCTTACAAATTGTTTTAGATCTGAAAGATAAGATCAAAAAACAGTCATTTACAATACCGCGGTATTGTGTTACAATTTTATGTCCTAATTTAGAAATCAAAATACTATTGTCAACAGTATCGAAAGCCTTTTGTAAATCGATAAAAACACCACAATTGAAATGACCAGTATCAAGAGCTTTTCTGATTATTTTGTTATACTTATTAATGTGTGGCAAGTAAAATGTTTTGATTGGAAAATCAAATAGGTCTATAGTTAGTGTATGAAAGTTTAAAGCCATTTTTAAATATTGGAATAACACAAGGTAAATTTGAAATATCAGGAAATATTCCATTTATGAATGAGTTATTAAATAGTTTAGAATGAATACTTGAAAATTCATTGTTGAAATCTATAAGAATGTTTGTGAAAATGCTGTTTGGACCTAATGATTTTTTTGGATTCAATTTAGATATAAAAAATGAAATTTCAGGAATATTGGAGTTAATAGTAAAATATGTATATTTAGATATTTAAGATACTTTTGATAGTTGACATAAGACTAATAAATATTGGATTTGAGTTTATGAGCAACATTTGTAAAAGAAAGTGTTGAATGATTCAGAGATTAGAGTTGGATCAGTTAAATGTTTCATTTTCTTGCAAACAGTCTAGGGATAATTTCTTCAAATTTTTGACATTTGTTAGATTGTTAATGCCTTACTAAAGCGATTTTTTACATTTTCTGAGTAAAATTTATTAAAATGAATTTTTTACTAAGTTTAATTAATGTAATTATCATATATTTATATCTCTTAAAAATAACTTTAAACATGTTTATATTAATAAGATCATTAGATCTTAAAAATTTTTATTGGAAAAGATTGCGCTCTTGAATAGATTTTATAATTCCTTTTGTAATCCATGGTTTAAATCAACATTTGATCTTTTGATACTTGTTTTTTTAAGTAGGGCGTAACAAATTAAAATCAATGTTGTTTCAGTGATAAACATTTGTAAACATGAGTTAGTATCATTGGCCTTTATAACATCATCCCAGTCCATTTTTGATAAATCTGATTTAAAGTTTTCTTTATTAAAGTTTTTAAAACTCCTGCTATATAAATTGTGTCTGCGTGGTATAAGTAATTTATTGAAACTGGGACAAATACAAAATTGAGCTATGTGATCATAAACAGAAGTTGTTAAATTTCCTAAAATAATTTCATTAGTTATTAAATTAGAGAAAATAATGATCCTTTTTTAACCTTGTTTCTGTTATACAAATGCTAAAAAAACCAAAACTAAATAATGATAGAATTATGTTTAAATCCTTCAAGTGTTTTTGTAACAATGATATGTTTAGATGAAAAAAGGAGAGAGCATTTATTTAATGAAAGTTAAGTGTACATAGTTTACTTATATCATAGTATTTACAAACTATTATTTAATGCCTTTCTAAAGTTTTTTAAAGAAAAAACTATTTCTATAAAAATGTTAAAATCAAAATCATAAATTAATAATAATAAGAATTAATTTAGTTAGATTATTTAAGAAGAAAATTTTTGCATCAGAGTCTAAAACACAAGATAAAACATAATTATTATTTTTATTAGAGACTTTACTTAAATGAAAAGATGGGAAAAAATTGGATTGAATAAAAAAATAAGGTAAATCATCAATTATAAAAATTTTATCAGAAGAAAATAGTAATTTAAAATCAAAAATAAATAGGAAATAAATGCTATGTTTATAATAACAAAAAAAAAAAAAATACTAATGAATATGATTATGAGGAACAAGTGCTTACAACATTAAAACACTAACAAATACAATAAACAATAATAATAAAAATAATGGTAGTTTAAACAATAACACAACACCCAAACAAGGGGCGACTGAATAAGTGCGAATTTCATAACTGCGAATCAGCATAAGTGCGACTGGCATAAGTGCAAACTGGCATAAATGCGAACTGGCACAAGCGCGAACTGGCATAAGTGCGAATCACTTGCAAAAACTGGCATAAGTGCGAACTAGCACAAGCGCGAACTGGCATAATTGCGCCAAAAGAATTTGCAAACATTGGCATAAGTGCGAACTGGCATAAGTGCGAACTGCCATAAGTGCGAAACAATTGCAAAAACTGGCATAAGTGCGAACTGGCACAAGCGCGAACTGGCATAAGTGCGCCGAAAGAATTTGCAAACATTGGCAAAAGTGCGAACTGGCATAAGTGCGAACTGGCATAAGTGCGAACCAATTGCAAAAACTGGCATAAGTGCGAACTGGCACAAGCGCGAATTAGTATAAGTGCGCCGAAAGAATTTGCAAACATTGGCATAAGTGCAAATTGGCATAAGTGGCGAATTGACAAGTTCGCACTTATGCCAGTTCGCACTTATGCCAGTTCGCACTTATGCCAGTTCGCACTTATGCCATTGTTTGCAAATTCTTTCGGCACACTTATGCCAGTTCGCGCTTGTGCCAGTTCGCACTTATGCCAGTTTTTGCAATTGATTCGCACTTATGCCAGTTCGCACTTATGCCAGTTCGCACTTATGCCAATGTTTGCAAATTCTTTCGGCGCACTTATGCCAGTTCGTGCTTGTGCCAGTTTGCACTTATGCCAGTTTTTGCAATTGATTCGCACATATGCCAGTTCGCACTTGTGCAAGTTCGCACTTATGCCAATGTTTGCAAATTCTTTCGGCGCACTTATGCCAGTTCGCGCTTGTGCCAGTTCGCACTTATGCCAGTCTTTGCAACTGCTTCGCACTTATGCAGATTCGCAGTTATGAAATTCGCACTTATTCAGCCTCCTCCCAAACAATTAGTCAAGTTTAACAACAATAAAATATTGAATAAAGTTATAAAATTAAATTAAATGAGTAAAAAAACTAAATAATAGTTAAGAGAAATGTAAATCAAAATTATAATAATAATAAAAATAAATAATATATATTATAATATATGATGAGTGTAATATTTAAAATGTGATAAAAATTAATAGATACAACATAAAATGAAAGTTATTTGCATCCTATTATGTAGTATCAGAACCACTGTACTATTATCATGATGTTTGTGGTGTTTTAAATATCATTAGTATTGTTCATAATCCTGAAGAGTAAAGGCTATTTATTGACAGCTCAACAAAAAGTCTTGAACAAGTCTTAAAAAAAAAGCAGTTTTGCTCCGATAACAGAAACTAATTTCCTATGATTCCAGTAGATTCATTTTGTTTATATAAAAAAAGACTAGAAGAACGTAAAGTTTATTCTTGAGTAAATTAACTACGACAGTTACAAGTTGGATGTATGCAGACACTAAGATGCTAGGATTATTTCTCAATTTACAAAATGCCTATGTTTTCTTTGTTAAGGCTGGAACCAGGATTTCTTAAGAAATAAATCGCTAGTGAGAAAACATTTACAGACTAGTTTGCACAATGTTATTAATTTATCCCTGTTACCTGTTGAGAAGATCTTACTACCATTCTCAGAGGCGTGGTGGCCCCAGAGGTTATGCGGGATTCCTGCATGGGCAAATCATTTACAATATTTATGTTTGCACAAATTAAATTTTATTAATCCCTAGATTTTAAGTCTTCAACTTTGAATTATATTAGTATTTTGCATAATGATAATATTGCTCTGAAAACAAAGTAGATATTTTAAGACGTATTATGATACTTTTTTCATAAGAAAAATGATGAACCCATAAACGGTTTTTAACGATCGCAATGTCGTTAAAATAAATTTAAAAAAGTCCGCAGACCCATATTATTATTGTTGGACTTAAATTAACTTAATTTAAAATTTAACCCCAAAATATTTTTTTAAATGAATTAATAAGCAATACAATTACTATATAGTAATTGTATTGCGTTTTAATTCATTTAAGAAAAATGTTTTGGTGTAAAATTTTAAATTAAGTTATATAAATAAGTATCGAAGTTATGTTTTGCATTTTTTGCATTTTTGTAGCATTTCAAAACAGATATAAACTTGTTTTATAATAAATAAAGTTTTTTAATTTTTAAACAGTTTATATTATTGTATGTAAATAAACAAATCACTCTGTAATATCCTGTCCTCAGACATTAAAAAAAGGATGATGGCTGTGCAAAAAGTACATTTAAAGAAGATATGTTTTATGCAAACTTTGAATTATGAACTATATAAATACACAAATAAAACCTTTTAAAAATAGTGTAAAACCATATTATTTAACGAATTTATTTTAATTGAGGTGTGGGAATACCGCAAATATTTTCAAATACAATTTCATATTACGCCTTAACAATTTACTTATTTATGACACTTTTTTATTACTATTAATTATAGGTAAGTTTAAAATAAATTATAAAGATTCCATAGCTTTAAATTTTTTTATTTTCATTATTTTAATTTTGTTTATTTTTGAAATGAAAAAACAATAAAATAGCATTTTTGGAAAAAATATGAAATACTTTCAATAAGGTAACTGCTAAATGAAACTACGTTATAAAAACTTTTATGTTTAAATTATGTCAATAACGGCACCATTTTTAGAGCGGCATTTTTGCTGTTGTGAGTTTATGCAAAAATGTTAAAAAAAAACACCGAATTAAACAAAAGCATAAACTATCTTTAAAAAGAATTTCTAATTTTTGAAGATTTTCAATATTTATTTTAGAAAAAAATTATATATAATTTTAAAAAATTTCTATTATTGTACAATATACTATATATCATTATATAGTAATAGAAAAATTGAAATCTTTGATTTTTATTTTTGTGTTAGGCTATGTTCTTCAAACAATAAAATACTAATCGTATTTGCTTGCGGTAAATTGTGTTATAAGAAAATCAGAACAAAAACGTGGTCGCTGCATCGTATTGTTACCATTTTTTATTTTGAAGTATTACAAACAATATTATTAATTACAAATCACAAATACAATAATTAATAATTGTAATATTAATAATTACAAATATTACTAATTACAAATGTACTACAAACAATATTAATAAGTACAAGTGTTATCTCAACTTGCTAGTTTGTATTAATGATTTATTAGAATAAGATCAGTTATTATATATATATATATATACATATATATATTTTTTTAAACATCTTCGCTTCCAACAAGGCTGCAAGCAGCCACTAATTAAAGTTGGAAGTTACTGAAAGAGAAATATATATATATATATATACATATTTTTTTTCGTATGGGCCTTTACATCAAGCATATATGGTAAAATACTGCATATATAGGCCTTTTAATGAAAATCCCGCATAAGCTTTTTAGAGCCACCACGCCCCTGACCACTCTATCACATTAAACTAGGTTTTTCAAACAATTTGATAATTGATTTTTTTGGTTTTATGAGCAAGCAATTGATGCAATAAAAAAAACATATTCAGACTCAGACTTTAGATTGAGAAACATCAAAAAATTCAATAAACAGAGAAAAAAATTTTGTTGCTTTGTGTTATATAAGCTTGACAATTTAAGTACACTTTATTTTACTTAAATTTAAGTACACTTTATTTTACTTAAATTTAAGTACACTTTGTTTTACTTAAATTTAAGTACACTTTATTTTACTTAAATTAAAGTACACTTTCTTTTACTTAAATTTAAGTACACTTTATTTTACTTAAATTTAAGTACACTTTAATTTACTTAAACTTAAGTACACTTTCTTTTACTTAAATTTAAGTACACTTTATTTTACTTAAATCGTCAAGCAAAATACTTCAGTGTACTTAGTTGTCAAATAAAAAGCCATATGAAAAAATGAGGAAACTTATTTTCAAAAAACCACAAAAGGAAAACCGTTGAAAAAAAATTATTTTTTTTTAATTAAGATTGTTTTAGCTCATAAAGACACACATACACACATAATCAATACCATATGGCTAGCTTGTAAAATATAATAAACTTACTTTGAAAGAAACCCACCATCGTCAGCTTTTGTTCTATTTTCTGATCCTGGGGCAAATAGGAGATGAGGGAAATATAAAACATCAACTAGTAATGATGACTCTGCTTCTACAAGTGGGCGCAGCTGATCTTCCAATAATGCAACAATATCCTTGTTAAAAATTACAAATTCTTAATTTGCAAAATACCTTGATACTTTGTTGTTCAAAATTTGAAAAAAAAATTAAAAAAAGTAATTTTGTTACATGTAGCCCTTCTATAATGTTTCGATAATCTTTGGACATCAGTACTGCAGTTGAGTCTTTGCGTTGTCGATGACTTAACCACTGTCGTGAATGCTTCATTAAAAGTTTAGACCTGCTGACTAAATTAAGAACTTCTGACTCCAAATCTGTTGGGATTGCAATTCCTCGAGGCTTAGCTGTTAAAGAAAAGCAAATTTAAATTAAACATAGTAGAAAATATTGTTACAAAGCTGAATAAGCCATGTTAGAGGCTTACATCTAGTTTCCTGTCAAAAATTATAGCTATTTTAAACCATACCTATTTCAATAAGATTTCTCAAACAATTTTCCATCTGATACTTTTGTTGACCTGACAACCATGAGCATAATGAGAGTCGATAGAGCGAAGAAAGTAAATGGAGAAAAACTGATTGATGCGACTTGAAATAGAATTTTAAAAAATACAAAAAGTTAGTTATCTAAATATATTAAAAAAATCAAATATTGGTATTACCAAAACTACATTTAATTTTGAATTTAAAGTTGGCATTTATATCTCCCTGCTATTATTGTGTTCACTCGTGAATATAACAATTAACATAATTATAAAAATTACAGACATAAGTTAAAATTAAAAGCCTAAATTAAATTTGAATATAAAATTGAAGCATAAATTAAAATTAAATGTAAATTGAATACAAATTATTTTTTTTTTAAATGTTTTATTTAAAAAGATCAATGCCTGTATTATTAATTCTAATTTAAAACTATTAAACATAAATCTATTTTTAACAATTTTTAAATGCAAAACTAATTCTAACAGTTTCTATTAATATTCTATTTAAATGTATATATATATATATATATATATATATATATATATATATATATATATATATATATATATATATATATATATATATAACTTGACCACCAAATAGCCCAGATCTAAATTGCATTGAAAATCTTTGGAGTTGGCTTGATAAAGAGATTGCCAAGAAAGCACCAAGGAGCCTTGAGGAGTTGCACAATATTTAACCAACAATACTTGGAAATGTTCCCAAACATATTTTAGAGAATTTAATAGACTCAATGCCAAATCGTATAAATGAGCGCTTAAAAATTCATGGTAGAATTACGTGGTATTAGGTAAAAATTACAGTTTTTTGTTCTGTGGTTCTTAACTTTTCCACAATTTTTTTTTTAAACAAAAAATACCTATAAAACTTTAAATACATTTTTTTTTATTTAAAAGTTTTTGTCATTATTTTTTTATTTTATTTTGTTTGTCTATTTTCTAAAATTTATTATTATTTTTTTTTTACCAAAAAAATATATTCGATAAAATAAAAATTTAAAAATAAAAATAAACTATGATTTGTTATTTAGTATTTTTGAAATTTTTCACTTTTAGAGAAGTGATAATTTTGAATAAAAAAAAATTAAATTATTTGGAATAAAAAAATTTAGTTTTATAATTTTTGATTGTTTCATATATAAGTTTTTCTCAATTGAGTTTTATATTTAAAGTTTTTTAAAATACATTTTATATAATTTATTTTTTTTAAATTTATTCTGCACATTCTCTATGCTTAAAAGTTTTATATATTTATAATACATTTACAATAATTCATTATACTCATAATAAAATACTTCATACATAATTACACAGTTAATACATAATTAATACAATAAAACAAACAGAACTTACTTTAATTGTTGTAGCTGACTCAGAGAAAGGTGAATTAAAGAAAACTGTTATAATCTCTGGAACAATATCTGTTACATAATTTTCTAATAGGCTATCAGCATGTTTACGGTCATGGGTTGTATTTACAACCTGATGAAATTTAAAACTTGATTCATTAAATTTTAACATTAACAATAACTTTTAACAATTAATAACAGCAAATATAAATATTTATGATATAATTATTATTAACGATATTAAAAAAAATTTAAATTGAATAGTTTTTATCAAATTTATTTGTTAATAATAAATGTAGACAAAAATAACAAGCAATAAAAAAAAATTATAATAATAAAGTATAAACTAAAAATATACAATTGAAAAAATTTGAATGTTTAATTAATTTTACATTAAGATATACTCTTTATTTACGAGAATAAAATTTACTTTTTACGTGTGCAAGATTACCTTTTAAAACGTCAAATTTTTTTAAAACCTATTTTTTTTTTCCTTCTTTTATAAAACTTTTTAAAATTCTACCTGAAAAAATTTTTAAAAATACCAACTAAATAAATTTGAGTACACAAATTTTCAATCAAAAAAATTTTTCAATAATCAATCCTCCCAAAATAACTATATAAAAAAATTGTAATAAAAATTTAATAAAGCCTTTTAAAATTGTACCATATAATTTTTTTTTTAAGAATAAATAAATTTAAATAAAGTTTCAACCTAAAAAACTTTAAATAAACTAATCCTCACAAATAACTATAAAAAAGTTGTTGTAATCAGTTTACTGCAACAACCTATAAAATTTGCTGACTCATGCTTAATTCTCAGACATAGGTTTACTAGATATTATCAACACCTTTACAGAATAGTAATTATAAAACTAAAGTGCATGGTAAGGTTATATTATAAACTTATTATTTGTATCAAAACTCATTTTATTAGGAAGATTTAATCATACTCTACCTTTCCAATATCCACCATAAAATCTTCAAAAAGTTTCCACATGTGACCACTACTGTATATTTCTTTCATTTCAACCTCTGTGTCCACATAGCAATGGTTTAAGAAATTTACATAAGAATGTTTAACCTGAAAAAATTGAGTGAAAATCTCTAAATAAACACACACACACAAAACATTTCTATATCTAAAAATTAACAATACCTCTGGCACACAATCTGGATGAGTTACAATGCGAACTATGTCATCTAAAGGCAAGAGACTGTGACACTTTATTTCTGTATAGACATTTTTTCCCTCGGTACAGCTTGCCAATAACTTGACAAGATTGATGTGATACAAAAGTGGGCTTGATTCATCAGCACGTTCTCTTTCGCTTTGCATCATTTCCAAAAGCGTTGCAAATGAAGAATGATCATTGTAAAACACTAAGATATCTTCACCCATGCTAGAAAGCTTTTTTTTAAAAAAGATAAAAAATACAAATCTAAACTTTAAGATTAAAAAACAGTTAACCTAAAACAACAATTAATAAAAATTACAAAAATTAAATAAAATGAAAATGTGAAGAAATCAAGAAACAAAATAAAAAATAATAACTGTAAAATATTTTTTACCTCAGACATAACTATGTCTTGTGTCTTTCTGATTAGCTGATTTTCAGCTTTTAGCAGTGTCTGCAGTAATCTCAAATAAGCAACATGTCTTCCATGCTGTTCAATACTATGAACAACTTGTTGAATAACTCTTTCATTAACTTCATTGCATAGAATTAAGTTGTCATGGAATATATAACGCACAGTCTCAGCTTCAAGAATCTAAAAAAAAGCTTGTAAAGAATGATTTTTTATAAATTTATATATATATATATCATTCTGAATAAAAAAAAATTAAAACAATCAATAAAAAATTCAAGAAATACCCCCAGCCCTGATGATAAGAAAGTATCTAAGTATTTATGCATCAAAGTTTGATTTTGAGAATTTCCAAAACAGAAGCTTTGCAAAAATTTATGTGCTAACTGCATGATTTCTCGCATGTGAACATCTGACTTAAAAAAAAATTAACTTATTATTCACTAAATTTTGAAACTTAACAAAGAAAAATAATATTTTAAACATTTTCAACTTTATAACATATATATATATATATACATATATATATATATATATATATATATATATATATATATATATATATATATATATATATATATATATATATATATATATATATATATATATATATATATATATATATATATATATATATATATATATATAAAACATATATAACAAGTAAAAAAATAAATTAAAGAGTACAAAGAAAATATTATTCACATATTTTTAAAAATAAGCTATATAGTTGTAAAAAAAATTCATAATCAATAAATTATCAAAAAAAAAAATTTAACTGTGTTTTTAAAATATTTCTTAAGACATCAAAACTAAAGCAACTTTAAACCTGACTAGGTATTTTTTATATATTTTTTGACTAACATTGTATTATATTATTTTCAGTCAAAAATAATGAAAAAGCGCTTTCCAATGATGTTGACTTTTTTGACTTGATTAATAAACGTCGTTATGCAGCTCTTCTTATTAAATTGTGTTAATGATGGAGAGCCTTAAACTTTAAGACCGCCCAGTATTTGCATGATCCTTAAGCCTGCCTTTTGTTTGCTATTCATCATATTCATTCATTTTATATTTTTATTGTCCTCATTTTACATTTCCTGACTTTATTTTAAGCTTCATGACTTCATTTTAAGCTTTGTAACTTAATTTTAAGTATAATTTTTCTAAAAAACATAGATTTTGGTTAAAATAATATTTTTATTTCAATAATATTCTCTTTAATAGTGTAATTGATTTTACTAAAAAATATCTATATAGAAAAAAAAACAAAAAAACAAAACAAAGTTATAGGATATATATTTCTGTTTATAGTTTCATTAGAACAATTTTAGTAAAACATTTTGTAATTGTAAATAAGTTTATGCATTTATTTTTTGCTAATGAGATTAGCTGTCCTTCTCCTCCTCCATTTAGTATGTAAACTTAAATATATAAAATAATTGATTCTTTTTACTATTTATAAAGATTGGCTAGAAGAGATTGGCTTTTACTATTTATTAGAGATTGGCTAGAACAAGTTTCACAAAAATTTTATCTTTTTAGCTCATATTGCATTAGTTATTTTTGTCACATAATAAATTCTATATTTTAAAAATTGATTTAAAAAATTAAAAAAAAAAAAATTTAGGAAAGCCATTATCTTTTTTAAATATTCATTAAAAATAAATTTCATTAATGTATGTATTAAAAAATTGTTTATAGAAAAAATTGCTTTTCTCTCTAAATTTTATTTAAAAGAGTTTTAACAACTTATAATATTAAAATGGCAACTAAGTTGGTGTGTAAATCTTTTAAACCATTAATCACAGGTGCACATTGTTAAATTAATTTTACTTAAAATAAAAAATTAGTTAAAAAAAAACAACACTATATATAGGAACAGTTTTTTTTCTCTTGTTGAAAACATACATTATTCATAAAAAATTATGTATTATTCAACAAGAGTGAATAGAAATTTATTATAAATAATTGATGGATGGGAGAAGTAATAAAATGCTATTGATATAATACTCATCTTCTCTAAATGCATAAACTAGCATTATTGATTTGATAGAAAACAAGATTTGCACATAGGAAAAAAAATTATTTTATAAATTTTTTCAAATCTAATATATTTAGATAAACAGTTGAGTAAAAAATGCAAGAAACAATAGAAATAAACAATATTCAAATGAACAATACAGAAGAAAATAATTATATAAAAAACATTAGTTATGATGATAATCAAAGTGCAGAAATGACCTTTTTGGATGATGAAACAAACATTACTATTATTTCAAATGAGTCTTTAGATGAAAGAATTAATACTGAATGTGAAATACAGTTAAACTATGCTAATGACAGCAGCACTGCAAAAGGGAATAACTACATGCTTTATAAAAGAAGATGGTTGGTACTTCTTTCTTATTGTACTTTAACAACTGCTGTCACAACAACTTCCACATCATTCCCTGCAATTTCAAACATACTAGAAGAATTTTATCATGTGAAGCCTTTTGCAATTCATATGCTGTTAGGAATGTATGCTTTTTTGGTGGTACTATTTAACCTTCCCTCCTCTTATTTATTGCACAAGTTTGAACTTGCATTTGTCATGAAAATGTCAGGAGCGCTAAATTTAATTGGTGGAGTTATAAGATACTTTTCCTATAACCAAAATGGATATTATTTTTTGCTTACAGGAAATTTTTTTTCAGGTTTGTCACTTGCTGCCCTTTTGTTTTTAACTCCAAAGCTTGCTGTTAATTGGTTTGCAAAAAATGAGATTGGAAGAGTGATTGGTGTATGCGTAGGTTTTGATATGTTTTCAGCTGCATTAGGGTTTCTGCATTCAACTAACGTTGTTGAAAACACTAAAAATACTACTAATACTAAAGCAGGGATAAGAAGTCTTGTACTACACCAACTAATTATGGGGTGTGTGGCATTCTTCTTAACATTAATTTGTGTTAAAAGCTTCCCAGTAAACCCACCAAGCTATGAAGCAGAACAGCTCCGAAAAAATAAATCAAAAAAATTAGTTAAAAAACAAATTTTGGAATGTAAGTTAGATAAAAGTTCACTAAAAAAAAACAATAATGAGGATAATCAACACTCGTTTATTGAAAGCATAAAGAAACTTTACAAGTTACGAAACTTTGTTATTATTGTACATATAATAGCAGTTTCAGCCTCTTTAGAATACTCGTTTGGAGCTATTTTGAACAATGTATTAATTAGATTATTTCCTGGAAAAGAAAAAGATATTGGTTTAGTTGGGTTTACATCAATTATTTTAGGATTTATAGCTAATGTCATTGTTGGTGTGATACTGGACAAAACAAAAAACTTTAAATTAGCTACAAAAGTAATATTTTTGCTTTCTATATGTTTTCTTGCAATGTGGACATGTTTTCTAGAACTCTATCATTCCTTTGTAGCTATTTCCATATCATACTGTTGTTTTATTATGACATCAACCAGTTATTATTCTGTTGCATATACACACATGGTATCTGAAACTCATCCGATTTCTCCAGAGATTAGCTGTATGGTGCTTATGGTAGCATCTACTTCATATGTAATAGCTGTAGTTTTTCTATCCTCACTGCTTCTTGAACACTACAGTATATTACATGTAAACTTAGCAGCATTAATAATAACTGTTGGTGCAGCACTGCTTTCTTTTTTGTTTTGATAAATAAAATATATATTATTAAATATATAAACTTAATATATTTCAACTAACTTTATAAATATAAAAATATATGTACTTAAAAATTAATTAATTAAAATACTTCTCCTTTATATTCTGAATTATTCAAATTTAAAGTTTTTAACTAAATAGCTTTTAACAAATTAATGAATAGCACATACATTTTGCATGCATTGAATTAAGATTTTTAAAAAATGATTTAATAAAAAAATAAATAGAATTGATTTTCAAAATTTTCAAAAAAAAGATTTTAATGGTTTTATAGTTTTTA